>NC_064641.1:671701443-672004474 GCF_023864345.2 Schistocerca serialis cubense | reverse complement strand
AATCCACAAAATAAGATCCGGCGGCAAACCCTATGAGTGTATTTGCAACAGATCCATCGGGAAAACCTGAAAAGTCACATCTGGAGAGTAGTTTGTCTGGTTGTCTGCGAACGTAGATAATATAGTAATAACTTGTTATTTCTAGCGTTATCGTTATGTAAATACCATGCAAAAGTAAGAGAGACCACCCATAATAATAATAATAATAATAATAATAATAATAATAATAATTGCAGAACTTCAGAAATAACAAATTTCTAGACGAGCTAACATAAAGCGTCCAAAATGCTTGGTTAACTGGAGAGACTTCTGCAGACAAAAAGACAGCCATAATCCACCCACTGCACAAAACATGTGATAAAACTGATCTGATCATTACAGAGGCATTTATTTCCTATCGTTTACTGCAAAACCTTGTCAAAAGAATTATCAATCGGGGCAGAACAACTCGATCCGCAAATTGTTCAATATCAATGTGGTTTTAGAAAAAAAATTGACGTTCAGAGCAGTCTGAATTTAAAATCAGTAATAATAATAATAATAATAATAAAATCAGACCTAAAGCTTCCATAATCACTCTTTTCTATTTCAAAAAATGCCTATGACATAGACGATAGAAAGTCGCTCTTTGAAATTCTCTGCAAACTGGGCTCAGATACTAATACCACAGCCCTAATTAACCAAACACTAACAAAGCCCAATTCTAAAGCGAAATTTAAAAATGAAATTTTAGAACATTTGGGATGAAAACTGGAGTCAGAGTGGGAGATGGTCTCTCCATGCTGTTCTTTAACAGTATTCTACAAAAACATAGAAGGGAATGGAGAATGTTGTTAAGAGAAAGCCAAACGAATGTAGAAGATAGATTAGGTAACAAAAGCGACAATCTACAAGTAGACTGTCTACTATTTGCAGATGATCTAGCTGTTTTTCATATTCAATTGAAACAGACACTCGATGGATAGAATTGCTGAAAGAACAAACTGAAAAAAACCATACTTACAAATATCCTCTGTGAAAACAAAGTTTATGACGAACATTATCTTAATGTAAACCCGCTGTGGAATAATTGAGAGTACTAACAGATTCAAGTATCAATGAGAAATAGTTGAACAGACATTTCGGGAAGAAGCCAATAAAGTAATATTTAATCAGATGAAAACAACCTGTTACATCACTAAGGATGTACATAATGCGAAATCAGTATCCCTCAATGCCAAATAGCACTACTTTTCAGTAATTGGCCCAGAAACACATAGTGCAGCAGAATTCTTAACTCTGCAGAGAAGTTGATAGCGGAAGAACTGGTAATTACAGAAAGAGAAATACTAAGGGAAATTTTGAAACCAGTTAAAAAGCAAGAAGACATCATAATAGTGAAAGTTGTACTCATATTGAAAACATACAGATATGGTTAGGAAAATAAGAATACCTCTATCTGTCCAGATCCAAAGGATAAATCCCAACAGGCTGACAAAAAGACTGTTCACTTATTTCGGTAAATTGAAAATGGAAGGTACAAAGAAATTGGAACAAACTCTGAATTACTGCAGTATATATTGATGGGCGACTGCCGCTTAGAAAAAAATCGCAGAGTTCCGAATATCTCCATGAAAAACCAAAGAATAAGACTGGAGACACTTGGAATAAGAAAGGAACGTTGAGAAATCAGGAGCAAAATTTGGTAGAAAATAGAGGAGTAACAGTTGAAATAAATGTTGTCTGTAGTTGCTCATATATCATAGAAAAAATAATAATACGAGGCGTATTCGGAAAGTAAGGTCCGATTTGGCACTAAATGGAAACCACTGTGAAAATCCGATGGAACTTTGCACAGATGTGTTGGCAGTGATTTTAGTGAGGCTGTCGATCGCTTCACGTTGCTCTTTTCAGATCAGAGCGCAAAGTGATCAATTAGAAATTCCTAAAACAACAGTGCCTCCCGCCAAGTGTGTGGATCTGGTGACAGATTTCGCCTGAAGCTATGCAGCCAACGTAACATAAATGTCGTGTGTTTCTTTCTTCAAGACAATTTTCAACCGCATTCTGCAGGGGCAATGTAGACGCTTCTGCAGCGTTTTCCATGGAAAGTCTTTGGTCACCCACAACACAGCCCTTAATTGGCTCCCTCCATTGTTCATCTCTGCTCACATGAATCGCTGGCTAATAAGACAACATTTTGGTACAAACAACGAAAAGCAAACCAGGGTAGAGAAAAGGATGAAAGCACAGGCAGCTGCTTTCTGAGACGAGGATACTGGAAAGTTTGTACGCCGCTACGACAAATGTCTAAGACGAAGCGGCTATTATTTGTAGAGGGGTCTGGAAGATATGGCTAACTATTGCAAATGAAATTTTTTATATTCACTGTGGTTTCCATTTCGCGATCGATCGGACCTTACTTTCCGAACAGTCCTCGCAGTAGTAATAGCTTCCTGAAACATTAAAACTTTGTGCAGCCTCGAGGGTCTAGCTTCTCTTCAGCGGAAAATGACGTCAGCGACTGAGCGACCCGTCCACATCTGATGGGTCGCTTCATAGTTTCCATCGTTCAGTGCGTGTCTCCTACGTTACAACTGTCACAGCGCTTTCCGACCTTGCTGGATTAGTACACGTCCATTTTTGAGAACTTTGGAAGGTAACAGTGGAGGCACAAGGATGTTAGCTGGGAGATTCCCTAGGGCTAGGTTTAACCATCAAGCTGGAAACGCTTTCTTTCTTTGCACCGAAATGTATATTTCCTTCTCAAAATGTGGGAGCTATGTCTTACGCACTGTTCAGCACAAGTGTCCGTGATGAAAGTATGCAGATTTGTATTGTAATGTTTGAAGTATTGATAGCAATGCGACTGAAGAAGAGGGGGAACGACTGACCTAGTCATAACCTTCTCCTCTTTACTAGCACCGCTCTGAATATTTGCAACCTGCGGACGTTCCATCATCAACAGAGTCTCATGCACTCACTCCATAAGATACTGCGCAGATGGTCAGAGTCAAGCGCAGAATCTATACAAAATGTGTGGGTACACCCCTATACTCTCACTGTCCGACAAATGATGGCGGTTAAAACTTCTAACACCTCGTCTGCGGAGCAGGGTACTTTGTAATGGAATTAAGCAGATAGATGCATGAGGATTATTATTAGGTTAATGCATAAGTTAGTAGTGTTTTAGTTTTTAGTTTGGCATTCCAATTGCTATGGGCTGATTTATCGGGTGTGTTTTTTTGTTTGTATTCGTTGTTGCTAATTAACTTAGTATATTGCTATTCTGCCTTTTTGAGATAATGAGTGGAACTTGGACGTTAGAAAAGGGAGTGCCACGTGGAGAAATGGGAACATTTCCGACATATTCTTCTGCTTGAGTTCAGCAGAGTGCAGACACCAGCGGATCAGCCACCAACTTCCGTGATGTGTATGGGGATGACTCCATTAGACAGAGAATAGCAAGAAAATGATTTTCTCGTTTTAAGGAGGATCATTTTTAAATTAGTGACTCCTTACATTCATGAAGATCTTCGGTGATTGATGAAGATCTTTTCAACACATTAATCCACAATGATAAATGTCAGTGTACTCAATAACTGGCAAATGTGATGAACTGTGATCATTCCAACATCGTGAGACATTTTCATGCAATGAGGAAGGTTGAAAAATCAGGTATATGGGTACCGCATACTCAAAGACAAGATCACAAAAATCGGCAGTTGGCCATATGCTCATCTCTGCTTCCTCGTCATCAATTGGCTCATGAAGGACACCTACCATTTCTATCCTGTATCGTTACTGGTGACGAAAAATGGTGTCTTTATCCTAACATAAGGAAAAGAATGGGATGGCTGTGCCCATAATAAAGCAGACATTTCCTGTACAAAGACCTGCCCGCATGAACAAAAGATATTGGTACGCATCTGGTGGCACAGCGACGATGTGGTGTTCCAGGAATTGCTTTCCCGAGGTTTCACCATCACTGCTGACATTTATTGTCAACAACTGAGACGTCTAGGAGACACAGTTAAAGAACAACGACCAGGAAAACAGCGTGAAGTGATTCTACTCCGCACTGTGCTAGACTGACAAAAAACACTATACGGGAAATGGGTTGAGAAGTTATTACCCAACTTTTTCACCTGATCTTGTGTCCTCAGATTTTTCACCTTTCCCTCTCTCTATCGAACAACTTTCAGGGAACTTTCTTTCCGAATGAAAATGCGCTCCGGGCGCAGCTCGACGAGTTCTTCGTAATTTCTACACTGGAGTCGAATCGAAAGTTATCCCGGCGTTGGCATACTGTTGTAAATAGTGAAAGAGAATACGTGACTGATCATTAAAGTCTCTGTTAAGTGTTTCTGTTGTGTTTATTGAACTTATGGAAAAACGCTACGAACTTACGGATCAATTCAATATTTTCCTTGCCGCGTCTTGTGCCTGTAAGGCCTCCAGGCGGCATTTAAACTCCCAGTGGACGGTGTTCCTAACGTTTCGCCTCATAGGTATAGGTTGTGTATCGGACAGGGTTTTCCACTGTAGCTTCAATAGCACTGCCATCAATAATACAAACACTACTAAACAACTGTGCGTACTTCTATCACAGTGCGGAAGTGCGTTGGCCATGTGCAGCAGCTTCGGGTGCGAGCAACTGTGCAGGACTTAGTTTTAATGCGACAGAAGGTTTGAAACAGCATGCATGCACTTCACTGCAGAGTTGAAACCTCCCCTTAGAAAAATTTATGAATTACTGTGCTGGTAAACTCCTTACGTTATTTGATCTTCAAACAGCTGAGCAAAACTGAACGTACTCAGACATTTCTCTCTTTACTTATTCTGATCATCACTAAACTAACACACAATATTTTTAGCGCAACGCAATCTGACTTTCAATAACCCCTACAAAAGAATGGCCGTGACTAACAATAACCTATATCTTTCATGAATCACTTACCTCACAAAAATCTTTGTTATTCGAACTACTGCAATACAGCGAGCTCCAATACTGCCAGCTAAATAAAGGATTCTAACTACTGATTGCACTAACTAATGATAGGTATAGTCAGCAAATGAAAGATTTTGATAGAGAACAAACAATGTATTTACCTTATAGTGTTAAAAAGTCATAATATATATATCATTTCATGACATCCAGTCTTACAAATTTCGTCTTTCTGACGAACACACGTCCAGATCGTCCGCTCTCACAATTCTGCCATCTATCTTCCCACATCCACCACTGCTGGCGGCTCACATCCAACTGCGCAACGCTACGCGCTGTTCACATCGAACAACTGCCCAACACTACAATAGCGAATATTCCAACAATACCAGCCAGCCACAGACTGCACACAGCACAGTCAGTGATTTTCATACAGACCGCTACGTGGTGTTACCGACATAAAAACCTAAACAGCCCACTTACAGAGTGAATCATTCATTCTTAATAATAATAATAATAATAACCCAATGAGCAACACAGTGAATCGTATTACTACACAGGAGCATGTGTCAAAGTAAAAAAAGAATGCTGTATGAACCGTCCATAAACAGATAAACTGCTGTGCTTACCGCGAATCCAGATCTCGGAACCTCCGGGTGAGTACATCAATTGTGCTTCAAGAATTTTCGAGCTTTACTACTCAACAGAAGTATTTTAGTGTATGCACAGGCCGCATCCACTGTGAAAAATGCGTCCATAGCATGTAAGAACAATACATGAAAGATTCAGCTACGGCAGGAATATTTTTTTAATTCAACAAACATTTTACGAGTACATGGTTGTTATAATCTTTGTGTAACAAAATTCAGCCACCAGCTGGAGATTGCTGCACCTTGCCAGATATTTTCACAGGGTTTCAGACAGAGAAAGGTTACATATCACCACGTAATATTCTGCTTTCCCATTTTAATAACGAGGAACACACGTGGCATTCTGGCTGTGTTTTACGCACGAAATGATGGCACACCGCCGCGAAAATTCCACTTATGCATTTTCATAAAGAGGAGCACTCAAAACACGAAAGCACGCATTTACATATCCAGACACGCGCACCAACGCTCGCACCGCACGCACGCACGCACACACACACACACACACACACACACACACACACACACACACAACACATACTCCACGTACTAAGTGGAGTTTGACAGAACTCCAGTATACTAACTAGCAACATACACAAGACAAATGGTGGTCACTCCAGTATAAGGTATTAAAAAAGTTATCTTCTTCACCGGCATTTGGACAAAACGCACGTAAATGATCTTGGAAAACGAAAATCTTCCTCTAGGCCCCATATTTTTCAGTTCTACTGCGATTAATAATCAGTCATTAGCTTGATATACGTAGGTAACTGTCAGGGGCTATGTGGAACAGCGAGTGAAACATTGCAATTTTGTAGCTCTGCGGAATGTAATTGTCAAAGCGTGGCTTCAGATTGATGTGGCATGCCCGAAATTAATTGCGGAGTCTCTTCCTCGTCGGATTGAGGCCATTATCTAGTTCAGATGTAGCGTTTCACGGTATTAGAGTGTTGTCTCATGGATGTGACTAATTTTTGTCTGGTGTGATTTAGTTAGGCAGAAGAATACTTGGGTAGCAGTTACGAGTAAGTACGCATCGACGCCGCGCATCACAATTACAGTCAGTTCTACAAGAAAGTGTACGCCATAATTTTCAATATAATGTCCGCAGCGACATCTCTGGTAGTGGTCTCGAATCTGTAATCAATGCGCTTTTGCACAGTGTATAGATAAACATTGTGAGAGTTGAATGTTCTGTTTTGTCGGTTGCAGTTTAAAAGAGTGCAAAATATCTGAAGCGTCACGAGGCAGTATTCCTTCCAAATCATCCAAAGGGGCCAAAGCTTTCATTTGGAGCTGCTGTTAAAATTCTTCGAAAGACAAAAACATGCTTTGTGAAGTGGGTCAAACGAAATCTAGAGGATGGAAACGTGGATGGTTTACCGGAGAGAGGGCTAACGTGCGCAAAGTGGCTATTTGGACTTATTTACACCCAATTTAAAAGCTGAAAAAATGTGAAATATTTATCAAACATGGCTTCTGAGGTCCATTCAGGAACTGTTCGATTCTAAGGAGGCTAACAGGGTACTTCAGGAGCATAATGATCCGAAACTTCGCAGCCGTCTCTGTACGGTGTGGAAGGAAGGCAATGGGGTGTCCAAGATGGATTGGCCTGCAATGTCTCCGGATCCAGATACTATCGAACATGTTTCGTTCTATATTAAGATGAAGCTAAGATCGTTACCGAGAGAATATGCAGAAAATCTCATGAAAAGCATGCCATAAAGGTGCAAAACTATAACTGTTAATGGCTTCGAGTGGATTAACTGTTAGGTAATTGTGCAATTAATAATAACATGTATTTTCATGTAAACCTATACTTAAAATAGTGCCTTTTATTTCGCACAGATAACGGCGTACATTTCCTTGTGGAACTGACTGTAAACGATCACTTTTTCGAAACGCGGTAGTTGTCTCCCACTGCTACGCAGAAATCTAAAATCTAGCTCAATAGTGCTTACAGTCTTACTCTGTAATGGTGAAAAAACGTGGCGCTCTCGGACGTCATCCAAATACCGAGGTGTCGGCACATGTGAAAGTAGCCCAGAACTCAGAAACACATGTCAGGCGTAAGGCGCGGTAATGATGTCACGTTGGCACCAAGTTTCACCACAATTCCACCCAACACCGAAGTGGACGCGTCACGCGATGGGAAGGTCGACACACCCCCTCTTACCCACGAAAAAGCCACTCTTTTCATGCCTGTGCGATGGATGACAGATCCCCGATGTCTAACGTTGAAATAACGCGGATTTATTATGGAAGTCCGAAGCCAACATTTCACTCAAAACTGACATTAAAAGACGTTAGCGGATGGCGCAAAGGGTGTCAATGATGTCACTTATTTCCTTGGGGCATTGATTCCCGCAAAACTCAAGATTGAAAACAGCATTGGCACTGGAATAAGCAACAGGACGACGTTCTTGACAACTTTGGACACAGCTGATATCCGCTGGACAAGTCAGCTCTTACCTAAGGACACCATGGACAAACAACCCCACTGAACTCGATGATACTCCTCTGGAATGCAGTGTGACCACAGTTTTCGCTCTCATCCAAAGGGCGGGACCACTAAAGGTCGCTCATAATTCGACGATATCTGAATGCGATCTGAAACAGCATAGGGTGCTTCTGTGTTTTCAGTCCTACTGTTCCTTGTCGCTCTAAGACCCGCAGTTCAGCCACACCCTCGGTGACCACCGCCCAGTTTTGTTGAGCACTTTAGAAATGTACCTTACAGAGACAAACTGACGAGAGTCCTAGGCGCCTGCAGGTAGGGTGCGCTGCTGTTCTTGCTCCTGCTAGAAGGTGTGCAGAATCTGAGGGGCGTCAAGCAGTTGTCTGTCTGCAAGCACCAAGGACTACGTGACATGAATGAGATTTTCACTCTGCAGCGGAGTGTGAGCCGATATGACACTTCCTGGCAGATTAAAACTGTGTGCCGGACCGAGACTCGAACTCGGGACCTTTGCCTTTCGCGGGCAAGTGCTCTACTATCTGAGCCACCCAAGCACCTGCGAACCAGGAGAGCTTCTGTGAGGTTTGGAAGGTAGGAGACGGGGTATTGGCAGATCTAAGGCTGTGAGTACGGGGCGTGAGTCGTGCCTGGGTAGCCCAGATGGTAGAACACTGGCCCGCGATAGGCAAAGGTCCCGAGTTCGAGTTTCGGTTCGGCACACAGTTTTAATCTGCCAGGAAGTTTCACTACGTCACATGTTCAACAAATGGGAGTAGGTGGCACCAAGGGTGTTGCAAATGGTTCTAACCCCAAATCTTCTAGGAAAGCGGCAGTTCTCTTAGTGATTTGTGGAATAAAAGGCAGGTAAGCAGTAGCTGTGTTTGATTTTGCTTTTGTTGTGGCTTCTGTTATCTAAATATTTTAACCTTTAGGGTCTCAACTGCAACGTAACTGTTAGCCAGCAGTTCCATCACTGCATCAATATCCACAAGATGACAGAAGAGACGGACCCATCATTATAGAAGGACGTGGCAAATATTATGTTGCCTGTACAGGAGCAGTAACAGCACAATGGCTGCCTCAGCACGGCTCGGTGACTTCTAACGGGAACTAATCATTGGACTTCACTTGCGTAACGAATCCATTAGGGACATTTCAACCTCACTAAAGCTGCCGAAAAATGACTCTGACGTGGAAACTCGAAGGAGAAACCACAGCTAAACCATGACCAGTCAGACCAAATGTACTGAAGGACAGGGGTCGTTGAGAATTTCGGCGGGTGGTTGTAAAAAAACCACATGAAATCAGCAGAATGGATCACAGGTGAGTAACAAAGGGCTACTAGCAGCCCAGCTAGCGCAGTGGCTGTGCGCAGGGAGATAAACGGTAAAGGCTGCAGTGATGAAGCAACTCCTCGCACAGTAAGCCACAGATATCTGTAGTGAGTGCTATGCGACGCTTGAAGTGGTGAGACGAGCGACGCTAGTGGACAGTGGATGACTGGAAACGAGTAATTTGGAGTGAGGAATTTCGTGGTTATGGTGTGGTCCCCATACGGCGCTTAAGAAAACCCTAGATGTGGAAGGATATTAACAATTTTAGGGAATAGTGTACTGCCTACAGTAGTGAGGAATTTCGTGGTTATGATGTGGTCCCCATACGGCGCTTAAGAAAACCCTAGATGTGGAAGGATATTAACAATTTTAGGGAATGGTGTACTGCCTACAGTAGTGGAAAACTTGCAGAAGATGATCGTTTGTATCAGCATGATAATGTACCTTGTCATGAAGCAGCATCAGTGAGGCAGCGATATGTGGACGATAACATTCCTGAATGTACTGACCTGTCCAGGGTTTCGACCTGAACCCTGCGGATCACTTTTGGGATGAGTTAGAACGTCGATTTCGTCCCATACCCCAGTGTCAAACATCTGTAGCCTCGGCTGTTGAGGAAGAATGGGCTTGCATTCCTCCACAGACATTCATGCACCTCTTTGAAAATGTCCCCAGCACAGTTCAAGCAGTCATAGATGCGAAAGGTGAACACGCCCTATATTAATACCTACTAGGTGTTCGGACAGTGTTGATCAGATAATTTATTTGTCTCAATAGCTGCCGTTGAATCTTCCTTATAGTACATTTTACGGCATGGCATAGAATTAACTCCCGAAAACCCTCACTCAAGAACTGACCCAAGTTTCTGGCAAAACTTTTGTACTAAAAACTGAAGTGTTATTGCTTTACAGTGGACAGAATTTATCAAATAAATTTGTTCCTTTTACTGTGATGGAATCGTGCAAATTTTTCATGTACTGATATACTAATAACGAAACTGTAGAACCATATTGTCTGTATGAACACTCTAATCTTCAAAATACTACACGAATTTTCATGGTGTTTACAGGTAACGTGAGTGTAGCTTTGGGCAACATATAAGCTATATTCCGTCAAAATCAGATCTTTAAAGGAAGATATCGTAATCTGAAGTACAACGGCTGTTCGGGAAGTAAGGTCCGATCAGTCGCGAAAAGAAAATCACAGTGAAAATCAAAAAAATATTTATTCACAGTTGTTAGCCACACGTTACAGCTACGTCTCTAAACAGTCGCCGCTCCGACTTGGACATCTGTCGTGGCGTTGTACAAATTTCCAATACCCTGATCACAGAAAGCAGCTGCCTCCGCTTTCCGCCACTTCTCTACCCTGGTTTGCTTTTCGTTGTTTGTGCCAAAATGTTGTCTTCGCAGCCAGTGGTTCATGTGAGCAGAGATGAGAAACGGATGGAGCCAATTAAGGGCTGCGTTGACGATTATCAAACACTTTGTAAGGTGGCAACGGCCTTGCAACTTACATGAGTCCAATTAACGTGACACTTTAGGGTTTGTTGGAGTAATACTCTAAATTACAGTGAAGGAAAACTATGTGGAAACGCATCGGCACACGAGAATTCCGCGATTTTGTAATTATAAGATTTCGCGGAAAGGCAGTACGCGAGAAAGAGCTCAGCTACATCCCCGCCTAGCCGCCGAAGGCCACAGCCTGACGGTATGAATGGTGAACTGGGGGATTTCTGTAATCCGTTTAGAGAGGCCAAAGCGGCCGCCAACCTCTGAGGGGCGTGAGGCTGGAGGTGTTCAAGTGTTTACCAAAACAGAGCAGTGGATAGCTGGACGGGCTTTCCTGTGCATGCTCTCGCCTATGTCCCACTAATTTTACGCCTTCGAGTAACTCAAGTGGGGCAGGCCAGGAGTTCCAAATGCAAGAATCTGTGTTCGCTACGACGGGGAATCTTGCCGGGAAAATCTCGAGTGGTCTCTTTGGAGAAAATTTCCAGTAAACGTGTTATTGCCCACAGCTGTGAATCTTCCCAGCCGGAGAGGGCGGAGTTTACTTGTGAATTTTTTTTAGAAATAAAAGAATTGCGGAGAAGAATTCTACTCCCAGGCCGTACATTGGTTGGCACTGGCAAACTGAGTATTTTGAGAGCTTCTAGTGATGTGATTCGCTCGGTAAAAGTTGAGGTGAGGAAACAAATGCGAAGAGCTATCTTGTTGGACTATAGGCAGTGGTCTTCCGGCCTGGGCTCTCGTACTGAGAGGACGTTAGCCAAGTCGTCTCTCCTCTTGGTCTTTCGTTCTCAAAATGGTTCAAATGGCTCTGAGCACTATGGGACTCAACTGCTGTGGTCATCAGTCCCCTAGAACTTAGAACTACTTAAACCTAACTAACCTAAGGACATCACACACATCCATGCCCGAGGCAGGATTCGAACCTGCGACCGTAGCAGTCGCACGGTTCCTTACTGCGCGCCTAGAACCGCGAGACCACCGCGGCCGGCGGTCTTTCGTTCTGAGAGGACGTTAGCGGCAACAGCTCATTGCTGACGGAAACATTGTCGCAATTAGAGAAGTTTACGGACAGCAGTCTGTTGTCCGAATACTGTAGGATTGCACTTTCCGAGACGCCACACGCCGCCCGCACGGCTGCGCCGTCGCCGCTACAACAGGAATATTACGGTGAGATCGCTCCCGCTTCGGCCTGCGTTAGGAGTAACGTTAAATAGTTGGATCAATTGAAATTTCTGTTCCCACGGTTCACGGTACTTTGGAGTGTAATGGTTCTACGTATATATGTTATAAGAGGTCGCGTTTTGGACCGATTTTAACACAGTTACTGCCAATGCCAGTTAGAAGGATAATTTGTAAATTGTTCACTGTGTTTTATTCAGCATTGATCTGAAGGTTATGATAAAATTATTGTGATTCTGTAGAGCCTTTACTTTCAGTAGTTGATCCTAACTTCACCCTTTTGCTTTATTTTATTTTTGTGTATATGCGTTTGATGTCATTGAACGGCCGGCCGAAGTGGCCGTGCGGTTAAAGGCGCTGCAGTCTGGAACCGCAAGACCGCTACGGTCGCAGGTTCGAATCCTGCCTCGGGCATGGATGTTTGTGATGTCCTTAGGTTAGTTAGGTTTAACTAGTTCTAAGTTCTAGGGGACTCATGACCTCAGCAGTTGAGTCCCATAGTGCTCAGAGCCATTTTTTTGTCATTGAACACCCTAAGTGTTCGTGATCGTTCACGTTTGGAACTAAAAATAGGTGTGATTTATCGTCAACACTACCACCGCAGATTAATTTGGGGGGACAGGGCCACATTTAAATCTAGCGTTATCCATTTTTGCGTACAGTTCCACTCACAATTCCTCTGTAAGTTGTTTGTTAGGGGCGAACGCATGCAAAAATCGGACTAGCAACGGGTGGGGCGTTACGACTTCCCATCGAAAACGCTGCAGGAGCGTCTTCATTGCCCTGCAGAATACGGCTGAAAATTGTCTTGAAGGAAGAAACGGATGACATTTACGTTACGCAGCCTGCGAAGCTTCGGGTGAAATCTCTTCCCAGATCCACGTACTTCGTGGGAGACACTGTTGTTTTAGGCATTTTTGCATGATCACTTTGCGCTCTGAACTGAAAAGAGCTACGTGAAGCGATCTACAGGTACTCTTTAGACACTGCACAACACATCTGTGCAAAGTTCCGTCGGATTTTCACAGTGGTTTACATTTAGTGCCAAATCGATCCTTACTTTCCGAATACACCTCGTATTATCTAAAACCGTCGTGTCTGTCTGTTGGAAAACGTAAATCTCCAAAACTACTAGACGAATTTTCAGGAGTTTTCTTAGGTACCTTGTATTTAGCTTGGGGCAGCATACAGGTTTTATTTAATCACAATCAGAACACGTAAAATTAATATATAGTAATTTAAAGTTTTATCTATAATCGACTGCACAGTTTAGTAGTTCGGATGTTTAATCATCACAATGAAGCAGTCTACGCCAAAGAACCAAGAAATATCAATGTTCGTTTCGTAGTACACCAAAGAACCTCTACATAACACTGTTAGTCTTTTTTTTTTACCTCAGTGATAGATGTATTTTCTGAAGTTTTCGACAAAGCAGTGCTGTTAAGTTTTTAATACGCAAAGCCGGATCAGTAAATACAAATTATTGACACTGAATTTACTTCGCTGAGATATAAGGATTAACTTAATTCGCTTTTTGCATTGAAAACTTAACGATACTGCTTTGTTTCTTTCGGCATGTTTTCTTTTTATTCTTTGGTAGAAAAAACGAATTTATTGAGTGCAGTTTTGCGATTTGGGTGCCTATTAATTATATAATTATTCCGTTCTGTTTACGAATGAAAATGCCTAGAAAGCAGTCGAGTTTTCTGAATACACCAGAACGGCTAAAAGACTGAGGACTATGCGGTCTGAAGAATCTAGTGAAGATAGTGATACTTGCAGCGGCTCGAGAACATCAGGCTTTAAGTCACTCTTTGAAAATTCTTTTCCGAAAGCGAGGTGCGACATACGTCTAATCGAGAGCCTCACGAAGTATCTCTCTCCTCAGAGCTCTCCAATCGCAGAGGCTTGAAGTTACCTTACTTCTTTTCAACGTAACGTCACAAAAGCGGAAATTTGGACGGTAAGTGGCGCAGGGAAGAGAGTTTTACAACCCGAATACCGCTTATACCTAACAATTTACCATTTCGCTTTAAATATGTACAGTTTCCGACGAACTTACGTAATGCCATGATCACAAAGAAAACACAAGGCCACACGCTGCGTGTTGAAAGCGTGAACCTTAGTGTTAGTTGCTTCTCGTACAATCTTTTGTGGTTCGAAGAAAAACAAACTCTTCGTCCACGTCCTCAGTCACACTACTTCAAACCCTGTATACAAAGAAGCTTTGTAAATCGAAAATAAATTGCACGTTCACAAAGAATAGGGTACAATATAAATAAATTCCCGGGTAACGTCGGACTTCTCAGCTAGTACTGAATAAAATGTAGATGAAAAATATGAAGGTCCACCACTTATCTTACTACTTCGTTAATGTTCTCTTAGGAAGGATAACGTTAGTGTTATTGAACGACTCGTATGACCTGCCTTTCGTATGACTGCATGCGATAAACATGTCATCCACGTATATGAACCACTCTGCCACCATGTGATGTGGAGTGTTTACCCACTAGACGCATATGCGGAAGGACCGCGTTTCAAATCCCCGTCCGGCCAAACGGTTTCAAGTTTTCCGTGGATTCACTAGATCACTAAAATCAAATGCCAAAATTGTTCCTAGAAAAGAACACGACCGATATCCATTCCCATCCTTCCTTACACAGAGTTTTTGCTCCCTTTCTAATGACCTCATTGTCCACGGGAACCCTGCCCCCCAATCTTCCTTCCTGCAAGCCCGTCACGCAAACTGACTTTCAGAATCATTCTATGTCTGAGTTCCGAACTGTATTACATTGCACGTAGAATCTATACTTCGTGTACAACGGAAGAGAATAACTCGTTGCATGCTGCTTAACGTACCACATGAGTTTGTCACTATATATTTCACTTATTTAATTAATATTACGGTTTTCTCACCAATTTTTGTCTGCAAAATAAGAAAATGCGACTTTTACCTCCCTAGGTATTAATCTACCTTCAGTCCAAGTTCAGCCGGCCAGAGCGGACGATCGGTTCTAGGCGCTTCAGCCTGGAACCGTGCGACCGCTACGGTCGCAGGTTCGAATTCTGCCTCGTGTATGGATGTGTGTGATGTCCTTAGGTTAGTTAGGTTTAAGTAGTTCTAAGTTCTAGGGGACTGATGACCTCAGATGTTAAGTCCCATAGTGCCCAGAGCCATTTGATCCATTTTCAGTTCAAGTTGGCAGGACGCTGACGGTCTAATAACGGTTACATAAGAGAAACCAGTTACTACTGATCAAAACAAACAACTGTTACTCCAGACTTTTAATTACCTCATATTTCATCAATAACGTTGGGCCAAAATTCCATATGTTTAACGATGTCTAGTTCTCTAGTACCTTAAATAGAGATTAAAATTGTGAACCGGACCTGGACTCCAACCTTGGACCTTTATCCACGACTCACTACCCGGGTGGTGAGTCTTGTTTGGCTAGCTCAGCTGGTAGAGCATTTGGCCGCCAAAGGTAGACATCCAAGTGCGGAGTTCCGCTATGGCACACAGTCTTAAGCTGCCAGGAAATCACAAATAAGCACACACACCACTGTAGACTGGAAATTTATCTGCATACGGAAACTTTGTCGTAACATACGCGACTGTCTGAAAAAGCGCTGTAGATAACATTTTAACTCTTGGCAGAACTAGTAAAAGTACGAGGGTGACGCAAAGGCAAACCCCAATTATTTATCGTAATACAAAATGTAATACAGAAAAAATGCAGATACGTCATTTTTCACCGTATTGCGCATGATGTGTAATGCGTGAATTCCACCGCTTCGGAATTGAATGGATACCTTGTGTGAGGAATTCATTTGGGTGCGATATAGCCACTCGTGTACCGCGCTTTTCACGTTTTCATCAACTCTCAAATGCTTGCCTCCAAGTGCTACTTGGCAAGAGCGCCCATACAATAATTTGTAGGAGGGAGGGGGGGGGGGGGTTCTAGACCTGGGTATATGGAGTAATTTTAATATTTTGGAAGAAGAATGGAGACTTCTAACTACCTGCACAAAAGTTACAGTTCCGACATTGTTAAAAACCTACGTAATACCAACTGTTAAATCATTTTCCTGAAAGAAAAATACCTGATGATATTATATTTTTCTCATTTCTCTGAGAGAGGAGGGGGCGGGGGACGATCCCCTTTTCCCCCAGGCATGTCCACCATTGCTACTCTGAGTCGTCCGAACACATGTAAGTCACTCCTACCGAGGTCTGCGGTCTGAACTGTAAGATGGGTGTTACGTGCATTCAAATCGCATATCCTGTATTGTTGATATTGGCACGAGCATTGTCATGTTACAACGAGACATCGGCACTAAGATGTCCTCGTCGTGTAGTCCTGACTGGTGGACGAGAGTGATTTCGTAGCAGATTTTAGTGTTGAATCACTGGTGACTGTTAATCGTCTTTCTATGTAATGCTCTAAATACACCTCTTTTACGTCCTATAAAAAATTAAGCATGATATTTCCCGCCTGTGGTTGACAGCCGGCGCACTGGTTTCATATCCGGTAAGAATTCTGTTCAGAAATACGTTACCTTCGAATTGGAAACAACGCAGAATTTACTCACAGGCATCGACGCCACTGTCTGTCATCTAGAAGATCAACTGATGTGGTAAACATCTTGCGGAAGCTTTATTGAATCGAAGCACCATCGTGGACAACTCTGTGTCTTGAACCACCAGTAACATCCCAAATAGTTGCTATTTCACTCACAGATATACGCCTGTTTTGCTTCACAAGCTCTGCCACAGTGGCAATGTTTTCTTTTCGACTACTCGGTGTGCCTGGCCGGGGAGTGAAGTGTCTTCCACAGAAGTTACGCATCTTGTACCCTGCATCTTTAGTATTGTAGCTAAGATACGCACGTGAATCGCCTCACTATGCTTTAGTGATATGATACATTTTCACCCATCCAAGTGTTAGCCAAGCCCGATGGCGCTTAACTTTGATGATACGACAGTAATGGGTGTTACCTGGTGGCAAATAGAGGATATAATTTTTTAGGAATTTTATTGCATTTTTAAGAATTTTTTGGGCCTCACCATAGTATCAGATTTATAGATATTCTTCGTGCATAGGTACACTCCTAAACTTCCACCTCCTTGTCAGATGCTACATTGTTATCACTAACGAATCCCAATCACTGACCTCAGTCTATACACTGAGCTTCATTTTCGCTTCACAGCACTGCCAATAATGGCTTCAGGTAGTGACGTGAGCAGCTGCAGGGCAAATGTACCAAGTGAGCAGCTTAATGCCTGCGCCAGCAGCGAGGACAGTGTGCGTGCAGCGGGGCTACAGCGTAGAACCGTCCTCACAACAGCGCAAAAGATGACGTGCGCTTGGAGCTGCGCGAGTTTTGTGACGTCATTTCCTGTTATTTCACGGTGAAAAAGTATTGGCGGGCGTGAAACGCCAAATAAGTTCTGCGATATTTCGACAATGTGCAACGAATGGTTTTACCGATAAGAGGCACGTACGCTCACGAAGTCAGAAGCAGCGCCATATTGGATTTCGTCGTTTTCAGCTGAAGCCAATATTTACTGGGTTTTATAGTATAATCCTACGAAGCTACGCTATTTGAAATCACCAGCTCATCGAGGATCTCTCGAAAAATGCAGCGTCATATTGGTGGTCAAAGAATTATCGTGTTCGGTTATTTTAGTATTATTACTTCCCTGTTATAAAAGTGTGCTGCTTGAAAGCAACAGTGAACGGAAGATTCATCAAACACGGGTTGTTATTGGTGCGATTTCTTATAATTAAATGTTAGTTAAAACATATTGGCGATTAAACCTTTCACAACGGCTTGTGTAACAGAACATATCATGTAATATAACGCATCGTATCAAATAAAGTAACATGATACACGATGTCGTGTCGCATGATACATGCCATCATATCATCGAACATGGCATTTGTCATGTTGTGCAATACGACACACTCCTCCCGAACTGGCCATGAAGACCCAACGGTACTGACGGGCGCCGTGTTATCCTCAACTCATAGGCGTCACTGGATGCGGATATGGAGGGGTATGGGGTCAGCAAACCGCTTTCCCGGTCGTATGTCAGTTTCCGAGACCGGAGCCGCTACTTCTCAATCAAGTATCTCTCAGTTTGCCTCACAAGGGCTGAGTACACCCCGCTTGCCAACAGCGCTCGGCAGACCGGATGGTCACCCACCCAACTACTAGCCCAGCCCGACAGCGCTTAACTTCGGTGACCTGACCGGAACCGGTGTTACCACTGCGGCAAGGCCGTTGGCAATACGACACAACAAGTCAATAAAGTTGAGGACGCATCCATCCCTTCTAGAATTAGCCCCTATTAAAGATGCACCTACTACACTCAAGGTTCATATGGCTCTGAGCACTATGGGACTTGACATCTGAGGTCATCAGTCCCCTAGAACTTAGAACTTCTTAAACCTAACCAACCTAAGGAGATCACACACATCCATGCTCGCGCCAGGATTCGAACCTGCGACGTAGCGGTCGCGCGGTTCCAGACTGAAGTGCCTAGAACCGCTCGGCCACACCGGCCGGCCACACTCTAGGAAGTGCATAAACTTGCGTCGATTTGTTTTTGCACCTCTCACCTAAGAGAGCTCACCGCACTGGTGAAGCGCAAATATCTTAAGATGTTTTGATTTAAATGTCTTTGAAACTGCCAGATATGACGAAAAGTTACTTCCCTCCGTTTACATCCCTAACTCTGCTCAGAGCATATTCGCCTTTTTTCGTGCAACGATAGGAGCATTTTCCATTCTGATTCCCAATTTTTACTCTACTATAATTTCGACATTAGACCGCCGTTGCTTGGCAACCGGTGTAGATTTTTGTTGACACGGGTGACGACTGATCCGGTACAGGTTTGTTTATTCCCTTTCAAACCTCGTTCCTTATATTGTAGCAACGCCTAAGACTTTCGCAAAACAACAGGACGACCATTAATTATGTGTATTTATCTATCTTCCTACAAAATTTGAACCGATTCGCAAAAGTTTGATACTGGCGCACTAAAAAAATACTAAAAAATATTTTTGCACGTAAAATCCAAACGAGGGTGACGGCATTCGTACGTAAAACATATATCACGAAGAGTGCGAATACGAATGGTGCCATTAGCTGAGCATTAATTTCAGCCGAATTAGAATCTTTTGCAAAAGAAATTAATTGATTCCTACAATTTGCCTGGGTGTCAGCTCCTGTTTGTCGTTCAAACCCTGTTTAATATAGTGTAACATAGCTACAGTACGTCGGATATTCGAATAGCTATACAAGCTGCCGCTGGTCGGGGCTAAATGAAAAATTTTTGACCCCATGTCCCTAGCTCAAATAGGAATCGAGCATCGAGACCCACTCAAACTGCAATTCTGCCCTCGGCCTCTTCAGACACATTTGTTACAACGCTTCCGCGCTGTAACGGTTCACATTCGCATTTTATAAAATGTTCTGGTACTACTTATTAATTTAATACATATAAGTTGTGGAGTATTCGATGTTATGTAAATGTAACAGCGCTCCCTCTCAGGAATAAGTTTTTTCGATTTTGTTAACATGCCAGAAAACATGGACAAACGAACTGCAATACACACACACACACACACACACACACACACATACACACACACACACATTAAGTACAGGAAATATAACTGTAGTAAATAAATAATTTTTCTGCCTGTTGCACTAATTCAAGTAAAACATTTTGCAAGTTCTTCTTCCATGTCATATATATCTCATGTTCTAAAAATTTCCCTATGGAACAGAAACAGCAATCAAGTAAAAGTGACTTTAGGGTTTTACTGCAAAGTGAAAATGATGAATTACTTTTTATCTGATAGGGAAGAGTGTAGTAAATTTTTGGCTCACTATTTGTTACGGAACTGTCCAGTCATATTAACGTGATCACCTGTCAAATGACTCAATAAACACGTTTTGCGGCATTTGAATAGTCAGTGAGTTTCTGGACTGTTCCGAGAGGGATGTAGAGCCATGCCGACTCCAGTGTTGCGGTAAGCTGAGCTATGTCTCTTGACAGAGGATCCATGGCGCGAACACCCCGATGGAGGTGGTCCCAGATTCTTGAGTGTGTTTAAATCTGGGGAGTTTGTTGACCAGGAGAACACAGTAAATTCTTCCTGACGTTCTTCGAACCACGCAGGTACACTGTGAGCTGTGTGACGCGTTGCATGTCCTGTTGGTAGATGCCGTCGTGCCAAAGGAACACAAAATGCATGCAGGGGTGGACGTAATCCTGAAGGGTAGATGTATACTTGTGCTGATCCACTGTGTCTTCCAGCATGTCGAGAGCATCCTGGAAATGCCACAAAAACATTCACCAGGTGACAACGCTCCATCCTCCGACGATAACATGATAAACATAAAACATGTTTCACCTGAAAAGTCCATCTGCCGCCATTCAGTGGACGTCCAGCTGAGGTGCTGATGTGCAAATTTCATCCCTTGTCGCCGATAAACAGGAGTCATCATGGGTGCACGAATCACACGCCTTCTGCGGAGGCCCGTACACAGAACGTTCGCTGAATGGTGGTTGAGGAGACACTGTTGGTAGCCCGTTCTTTCTTCTGGGCGATTAGAGCTCAACGATTGCACGTCTATTCGTCCTTACACATCTCCGGAGCAGTCTATCAGCCCTGTTATCTTTGGCCCATGGTGCCCCACAGTTCCTTCGGCGCTACTTTTGGATAGCGCCGTTTTGCAATGCACAGTATGCTTAAATTACGGCGGTACGCGAAACGTTTACAAACCTAGCTGTTTCAGAAATTTTTCCAACCTTGGCCAGAAGGCCAGTGATCAGGCTCTTTTGGGCGTCAGATAATTTGCTCAGTTGCCGCATTCCGCATTACGTCAAGGACTGCACTGTTTCCAGCGTCTGCCCCGCCCCCTCCCCCCCCTTCCACCCCCCGACACGCTATACAGGGTGGTCCATCTGTAGTTTCGAGTGAGATTGTCTAGAAAACCATACATCGGGTTAAAATAGTGGGTAAGGCAAGTTCGTAGGCTCAAAAGGGAACATCAAATAATATTACACGTGACCTCCAGCCCTCGTCCCCTTGGGAGGGGCGGAAGGGTAACTTTCAAATCTTAAATGGAAACGCCCATTTTTATTGCAGATTCGGATTCTCCATAAAAAAGTAATCAAGTGTTGTCTGAAACATTTTTTAAAACCATTGACAGAGGCCGCTGAAATCGAGAAAAAAGTAAAATTGGGGATGAACTCTGATTTACTTAGAAGTATCCGAGAAAGACACATCAAATCGATACAAAATGAGCACCAATTCTTTCGCTACGCCAAATTAAGCTGTTTTTGTACAAAATGTATTGCATCCTACTTTTAGCGGTACCCAGGAACAACGACATGGACGTAGTAGAATGATTTTCCTATGGGGTGCTTCATTAGTCTGAGTCCCCTTGCCTCTCACATGTTGGGGTGCTTCATTAGTGTGAGTCCCTTTGCCTCTCACATGTTGGGGTGTTTAATTAATGAAATTAGCGATGAAGAAATTGTTCAAAATTATCCCCATTTGCTTCAATGCATAAAGTCAATCGTCTGCGAAAGTTGTCCACAGTTTTGAGCAGCACATCCCGTGGTATGCCTGCACACGCTCTTCGAATGCGTTACTCCATATCGTTTCGGGTTGTGGGCTGTCTTTCATAAAAAATATTTTTTAAATAACCGCACAAGAAAAAATCTTGACATGTTAGGTCTGGTGAACGTGGAGGCCACTGTATTGGTCCGCCGCGTCGTATCCACCGACGAGTGTACCGTAAATTTAAAACGTTCCGCATATTTTTAGCATAATGAGGAGCTGCTCCGTCCTGTTGGAACCATATTCGTTTCCTAGTTTCTAAATCAATATCTTACATTAGCTCCAACAAATCATCGCGGAGAAGTTGTAAATAAGATCCACCAGTAACATTTCGGTCAAAAAAATACGGTCCTACCATGTAACTGTAAAGGATGAGCCAGACAGTAAGAGATTTTACTTTATTATATGAGCACCCAAACAGTAACTTCATTTTTCCATTGCGGCCAAGCCACGGCCGGCAGTGTTAGCTGCCTGTAAATTCTTTCGTTTCACGGTTTAGCAACAGGAAGTCAGCACCGAGGAAGGGCACCTTGATCACGCGCCTCTCTCATGTGCTGACGAGGTAACGCCGCCCCAGGCGTAGCTTAGCAGGCAACGCTCTGGGAAGTTCCATGCCGCCCGCACGGTTTGCTCGGTCCTGACCAATCAAGGCGGAGGAAGCCACGTGGTGCGTCGAATATACCCGGCCGCCCGTGGCCGGGCTCGCTCTCTCGTATTCTTGCTCTCCCGCGAGTCGGATGCGCGCCCTGCAGCATTGAACATCTCCCGCTTCTCCCGGTGCTGCGGCACTGTGGAATTAGTTTTGGCAGACAACCACTTTCGGTAGCTTCGCGAACAATGTTCGCCAAATTATAAGCTCTGGCTCACCGTTACCTCCCTAGGGTTATGTATCCCCTTTCAACATGCATTAGCCAATAAATGGCCTTTCTCTAAAAATTACCTTATTATTCCACAACGCCCACCGCCTGCCCAAGCGCCCATCCTGTACATAACCGTTTAAAATTCCACACCAGACCATTAACTACCATTTGTGCTGATTGTCAAGGGATCTGTGCAAATGTGGATTGACAGGAGACCAATAATGACAATCATGACGATTTAATTCGCCATTGTTTTTGAATGTGGCTTCATCGGTGAACATAACGTACCTAAAAAAATCATTGCCATCTCTGCCCATTGGCAGAAATGCACGCGTATTTGCGTATCTTTCGGTGTTAATTCCTGTGGCCGCGTGATATGATATGCATTTTGTTTATGTGCCTTCAAAATCCTCAAAACAGTTGATTTCGGTATTCCAGTTTGTCTTTGAATCGCACGACTACTAATTTCGGGATCCAGTTGAACACAGGCGAGAACGGTAAGGGTACGAGCGTCATTTTCATTGTATTCGCGATGACGAGGTGGACGGTGCATGTATCCAGTTCGAGCTCGCTGAGTGCAATTTAGAATAATATTTTCACTTGGATGTCGTCTGTTTGGGAAATGATCAGCATACAATTACGCACCTGCAGCGTAACTGGTGGTGGTTGTTGGGATGTTTAAGGGGGACTAAACTGCTAAGGTCATCAGTCCCCCATTCCAAAAACAGGCGAGACATAAGTGCACGAAGCAGGTAAAACCCCAAAGGGAAGGAGACTCCCCCCCCCCCCCCCCCAGGCGCTAAAGAACACAAATCAGGCAACGAAAACTACAGAAAAGAAGAGTACAGACGAACACAAAACAGAAAGAAACAGAAGAAAAGAAGATGGCCGGAGACTGGCTGACGGACCACAAGAACAAAAAAAGGGAAAGAGTCAACCATCCGACGACACACCAAAACAGCAACAAATATTGAGAGACGCGAGGACAAAAGACACAGAAAGGGAAAGGTGCAGGACCCCCTAAATGGACCCATAAAAAGGACTACCACGGATAAAACGTAAAACATTGTCAGCCATGGAGGCATCGTCGCATAAAATCAAAGGCAAAGTGCCCGGGAGATTAAAAGACTGCCGGAGGGCGCGCAGTCGGGGACACTCCAATAAAATGTGGGCGACCGTCAGCTGGTACCCACACCAACACAAGGGGGGATCCTCCTGACGCAAGAGATGGCCGTGCGTCAGGTAGGTATGGCCGATGCACAGCCGACACAGGATTACAGAGTCCCTGCGAGAAGCCCGCAGGGAGGAGCGCCACACATCGGTCGTCTCCTTGACAGCCTGCAGTTTATTCGGGGCTGTCATGCCACGCCACTCAACAGACCACATCCCAAGCACCTTACGGCGCAACACCAGCTGCTGATCGCGAGCCGTAAGGCCGATCTCCAAAGCTGGGGCGCCGATCGCTCCTTTGGCCAGCCTGTCAACACGTTTGTTCCCTGGGATGCCAACGTGACCTGGCGTCCAAACAAAGACCACCTAACGACCAGAGCGGGTAATGGTGGAAACAGACTCCCGAATAGAGGACACCAGAGGAGAAGAGGGATAGCAGCAGTCGATGGCCTGGAGGCTGCTCAGGGAGTCACTGCAGATGACGATGGACGTACCTGAGCAGGAACGCATATGCTCAAGAGCGTGCAATATGGCCACCAGCTCTGCAGTAAAAATACTGCAGCCAGCCGGCAAGGAGCGCTGTTCAACATGGGCAGCGTGAGCAAAAGCGCAGGCAGTGCGACCATCAACCAGGAAACCATCAGTGTAGACAGGCTCACAGCCCGGAAATGAGGCGAGGAGCGCAAGAAAACGGCGACGGAGGGCCACAGGCGGAACCGAGTCCTTGGGTCCCTGTGCCAAGTCCAGACAGACGGACGGCCGGGGCAAACACCAGGGAGGCATAGGTGCACGGATCCGGAAGGGAGGCAGAAGAGGGAATGACCCTAGTTCGGACAGCAGGGACTGGACGCGGACAGCTATGGAAAGCCCAGACCTAGGTCGCCGTTCGGGCAGATGGAGGACCATGGCAGAGAAAAGCAGGTGATGATTGGGATGGCCGGGAGAGCAATGCACGTGGACAGAATAGTCGGCGAGGAGTCGATGGCGGCGAATCCGCAGCGGGGGAACCCGGCCTCCACCAGTAGATTATCCACGGGGCTCGTATGGAAAGCGCCAGTTGCAAGCCGAACCCCACAGTGGTGTATGGGGTCTAATGACTTCAACACTGAGGGTGATGCAGACCCATAGGCCAGGCTCCCATAATCTAGCCGGGACTGCACAAGGGCTCCGTACAATCGCAGCAGCGTGCAGCGATCTGCACCCCAAGATGTGTGGCTAAAGCAGCAGAGGGCGTTGAGGTGCCGCCAGCACTTTTGCTTCAGCTGAGTAAGATGAGGAACCCACGTGAGCCGGGCATCAAACACGAGTCCTAAGAAGCGGCAAGTCTCCACCACTTTAAGGAGGTGGCCGTCGAGGTAAAGTTCAGGATGAGGGTGGACCGTCCGACGCCTGCAGAAGTGCATAACTCGAGTCTTGACTGCAGAGAACTGAAAACCGTGAGTCAGAGCCCATGATGCTGCCTTGCGAACGGCTACTTGCAGCCTGCGTTCGGCGACTCCAGTAGTCATGGAGCTAAAGGAGATGCAGAAGTCATCGGCATACAAAGAAGGAGACACCGACGACCCCACGGCTGCAGCCAGACCATTAATGGCCACCAGAAATAAGTAGTCGCTCAACACCGAGCCCTGCGGGACCCCATTTTCCTGTATATAAGAGGAACTAGAGGCGGCACCCACTTGCACCCGGAAAGAGCGGCGAAATAAAAAGGTTTAAAGAAAAGCCGGGAGCTGACCACGAAGACCCCAGTCATGTAACGTAGCAAGGATGTGATGCCTCCAAGTGGTGTCATACGCCTTCCGCAGATCGAAAAATACAGCAACGAGATGCTGACGTCGGGCAACGGCCATACGGACAGCAGATTCCAGCCGCACCAAATTGTCTGCTGCAGACTGGCCCCGACGGAAGCCACCCTGGGATGGAGCGAGGAGACCGTGCGACTCAAGGACCCAACACAAACGCCGCCCCACCATACGTTCGAGCAATTTGCACAAAACGTTGGTGAGGGTAATGGGACGATAGCTGTCCACCGCCAGTGGGTCTGCACTAGGTTTCAAGATGGGGACAATAACATCCTCTCGCCATTGCGACGGGAACACGCCTTCGCCCCAAATGCGATTAAATATCGCGAGAATGTGTCTCTGGCAGTCCCTGGAGAGATGCTTCAGCATCTGCATGTGGATGCAGTCTGGTCCTGGTGCTGTATCAGGGCAATCGGCGAGGGAAGCGAGGAATTCCCTCTCGCTGAAAGGAGCATTGTATTTTTCAGAACGACGCGTGTGGAATGAGAACGGCGTCCGCTCGGCTCGCTCCTTTAGAGAACGAAAGGCGGGGGGATAAGATGCAGTCGCAGAGCTCTGAGCAAAGTGCGCGGCAAGCCGTTCAGCAATGGCGGCAGCGTCTGTGCAGACAGCGCCGTCCAAGGAGAGCCCAGGGACACCCATAGGGGCCTGGTATCCATAAATCCGCCGGATCCGGGACCACACTAGCGAGGGGGAGACATGGGAACCCAAGGATGAGACATACCTCTCCCAGCACTCCTGCTTACGCCGTGCAATAAGACGACGGGCCAAGGCACGGAGCCTCTTAAAGGCGATGAGGGTCTCTAGAAACGGGTGCCGCCTATGACGCTGGAGAGCCCGCCGACGGTCGCGAATAGCCTCAGCAATCTCCGGCGACCATCAGGGTACAGCCTTCCTCCGAGGGAGGCCAGAAGAGCGGGGGATGGCAGCCTCGGCCGCCGAAATAATGGACGTGGTTAAGACGCGGACCACCTCGTCAATGTCACCCTGTGGGGGAGACTCAATGGTTGCAGTGGAAGTAAAAGCCGCCCAGTCAGCCCTATGGAGAGCCCAGCGGGGCAGGCGCCCAGAAGAATGACTCTGGGGCAGTGACAAATAGATGGGAAAATCGTCACTACCGCACAGGTCAGGGTGCACCCTCCAGTGGAGGGATGGGACAAGTCCGGGGCTGCAAAGAGAGAGATCGATGGCCGAGAACGAGCCATGGGCCACACTGAAATGCGTGGGAGCACTGGTGTTCAAGAGGCTAAGGTCGAGCTGAGCCAACAAATGCTCCACGGCCCGACTGCGGTCATCAGAGACAGTCCCACCCAATAGAGGGTTGTGGGCATTGAAACCGCCCAGAAGCAGCAATGGTGGCGGGAGTTGAGCCAGCAGCGCAGCCAAGACATGTCGGGGAAGCTCCCCATCTGGAGGAAGGTAAACAGAGCAAACAGTAATAGCCGGCGAGAGCTCAACCCTGGCAGCAACTGCCTCTAAAGGCGTCTGAAGGGGTACTGGCGAGCTACAGACAGAGTGGTGAACAAAGAGGCAAACCCCACCTGATGCTCGTTGAGAGGCAGCACGGTTCTTATAGTATCCCCGATAACCGCGAAGGGCGGGGGTCCGCATTGCAGGAAACCAAGTTTCCTGCAGAGCAATGCAGAGAACAGGGGAAACACTCAGAAGCATCCGGAGCTCAGGCAGGTGGCGGAAATAACCGCCGCAGTTCCATTGGAGAATGGAAGCAGGAAGGGACTGGGAGGGTGTGAATGCGACTAAGAGGCAGACAGCGCCTCAGAGCCAACTGCCGCCACCGGGGGAGAGTCAGCTGAGTCCATAGGAGAGGCCCCCAAGGGTTCCGTGAGGGCGAGATCCGCGGCAGAGGCGAGGATCTCCACCTCATCCCCGGAGCCAGGACTATGTACAGCAGGCGGTGCTGAAACTGCCGGAACGTCCTTCTTCTTGGACACATGCCGTTCCTTCTTCTCACGTCGGCCCTTAGGGTGAGAGGGCTGGGAGAGCTTCTCTGAAGGAGCGTCGGAGGCTGACGATGACGCAGAAGCCCTACGACCAGCAGGTGGCGGAACCTTCAGCCACTGGCTGACATCCGGCTGGGTAGGAGAAGAAACAGAGGAAGGGAGAGCCCCGAGGGACCCCTTCCGCGAGAGAGGAACCGGCAGAGGCAACGCCGGCAGAGAAGGAGGGGGAGGGATCGAGGCTCCCGGTTGTGGAGCAGATGTCACTCCCGAAGTAAGCATGGGGGGAGCGACAGAAGAGGGTTTGCCCCCAACTGCTAAGGGGGCAACAGAGGAAGGCTTGCCCCCAGACACGAGGGGGGCAGACAGAGATACACGGCCCCGAGGGCCCACTGAAGGCGGCACAGCTGAGGCGACAACCGTCGCTCGCGTGGGTGATGATAACGTGGCTGCAGCATAAGATGTTCGAATGGAAGCAGCAGACAACCTTTCATATTTCAGTTTTGCCTCTTGATAAGTAAGCCGGTCCAGAGTCTTAAATTCCATGATCTTCCGCTCCTTATGAAGAACGGGGCAATCCGGCGCGCATGGAGAGTGGTGCTCCCCACAGTTGACATATACAGGCGGAGGCGCACATGGAGAATCGGGATGAGAGGGGCGTCCGCAATCTCAACATGTAGCGCTGGATGGTCAACGGGAGGACATATGCCCAAACATCCAGCACTGGAAGCACCGCATCGGGGGAGGGACGTATGACTTGACGTCGCAACGGTAAACCATCACGTTGACCTTCTCGGGCAAGACATCACCCTCGAAGGCCAAGATAAAGGCACAGGTGGCCACCCTGTTAGTCTTGGGACCTCTATGTACACGACGGACAAAATGTACACCACGTCGTTCCAAGTCGGCTCTCAGCTCGTCATCGGATTGTAACAAGAGGTCACGATGGTAAATAATCCCCTGGACCATATTTAAGCTACTGTGGGGAGTGACGGTAACAGGGACGTCCCCCAGCTTATCACACAAGAGCAACGCTCGGGACTGGGCTGGGGAGGACGTCTTGAGGAGGATGGACCCATTCCTCATTTTAGACAACCCCGCCACTTCCCCAAACTTATCCTCCAGGTGTTCCACAAAAAACAGAGGCTTCGTCGTAAGAAAGGAGTCACCATCAGACCTGCTGCAGACAAGGTATTGCAGTACGTAAGGCTCCCGCTTGGCACCAGATCGGCGTCGCTCCCATGGCACAGCCAACGAGGGGAACGACTGAGGGTCATATTGCACAGCATCAAAGTCTACTCTACCTCGCTTAGAGACGCTGGTGGCCGTGCGACCACCAGCTTGGTGTGATTTATTGCGCTTCATTGCGCCACATCCGCCCAGATGCCACCTACTCCGAACGGGGCTCTCCCCAAGGACACCACCCAGCCAAAGCAACGGGTACCTGGCCGATATCCCGTTGCCCGGAGTCCCCGTGCCCCAGACAAGATGGGCACATACTCCTTGGCATGCATGGGGAAGAATCAGCTCTGGCATCTGTAGTGCGATCCCTGCGTGGTCAGGGGGCTACCACCAAGAGAGTACATGACGACCCCACCACAACGGACTGGCCACCGTGCTGGATTTTAGGTACTGAAAGGGTCCACAGTTGTCGAGGGCGCTAAGAAGAAGAGTGCACACAAGACGAGAAGGAGACAACCCAGAAGATGTTGGGCGTAGTCCCCCCCCCCCCGCACACGACAATAGGTAACATGCAAGATGGTGGAGCATGATGGACCAATAGAAAAACACCACGTAAGGTGTCCTTCCCCAAATGGCACGCACTAACAACAGAAATTTGGAAAAAAAAGGAGGTCAAACCCAAGAGGGGACCATCACAGAAGGCCGAAACGTTTGAGACTCCTTTTAGTCGCCTCTTACGACAGGCAGGAATACCGTGGGCCTATTCTTACCCCCGAACCCGCAGGGGGATGCAGCGTAACTGTTATGGCATTCACCTAAAATTAACATTATGCCAACAATCTCTGTACGAGAATAGTGAGGCATGTTTCGATAAAGAATAATTTACTTTCGTCAGCTGATATTTACGGTTCACAATCTGAAAGAGAAGTGACGTCTGATCACATTCCGCCGACCTTTATACTGAGCCATAGTTCACAGTTTGGGCACAGTAGCGCCGCAGTTGGGTGAGTAACGCAATTGTGAAGGGTTCCCTAACGAGATTTTAATACCTTTCCTCTTCCTTCCATCAAAACCTGTGGCAGGTAGGATACATATTGTAAAACAATAGCTTAATTTCGCGTATAGAAAGAATCTGTGCACATTTTGTATCGATTTGATGCGTACTTCTCGGATAATTCTAAATAAATCGGAGTTCATCCCCAATTTTAATTTTTCTCGTTTTCAGCGCCATCTGTCAATGGTTTAAAAAAATGTTTCTGACAAAACTTGATTACTTTTTTATGGAGAATCCGAATCTGCAATAAGAAATGGGTGTTTCCATTTAAGATTTAAAAGTTACCCCCGCCCCTCCCAAGGGGGCGGGGGCTGGAGGTCACGTGTATTATTTTTTGATGTCCCCCTTTTGAGTCTAAGAACTTGTCTTACCCACTATTTTAACTCGATGTATAGTTTTCGAGATAAACTCACTCGAAACTACAATTGGACCACCCCGTATATACACTCCACCGCCAGTGCTGCCACCTGCCGCCTGTGAATGGTTATTGCACGCTGAAGTCGAACATAGGTGGGTGGTGATCATATAAATGTAGCTGGACCGTTACAATGACCTTAGAGACTAAGCATGAAATCATCCTTTTCGCCTCAAAACATGTTCATGCATATTGAAGTTATTATTTATGTAAACTAAAGACAGAACAATACGACTAGCTTATGGTCAAGGGAAGAAATATGCGGTATAACCGAGATAACACAGAAATTTTACGTCCGTCCATTTTCATAAATGTAGTGCGTGATTTGCGAGCCAGATGCAGCCGGCAAGTGCCGCTGGTGAGTTCTGCATTCGTAGTCGACGTTAGCTGCCACGCCGCATGTGAGGACGGTTTAAGGGTGTAGAGGAGTGCGGCGCTTACCTGCCGATGAGCGTAGACGACGGAACCGAGGAGCTTCCAGGTGCCGCCGCGGCGGTCCATGCGCACCATGCGGAGTATCTGGAAGAAGCGCAGGCCGCGCAGCGCCGACGCCGCGAACGCCGGCCCGCTCGCGCACAGCACGGCCATCGTTGCGAAGATGGTCGTCACGTCTGTACACACATCACGCAAAGGCTGCGCGTCAGACATTGGATGCTAGGAAAGGGGCTTGGTGTGCAACACCAAACGCCAGTACATTCTCCAACGCAGTGGTTCCCAATCTTTCTTAGATCATTACCCCTGAGTGCGATTAGTCATTAGCCAGTACCCCCGCCATCTCCCTCTCCTGCCGTCTTTTGCCCCCCCCCCCCTCTCCCACATTATCACCAACTTAGACTTATCTATAGAATGAAAGACTTTTCTTGGAACACTTTTGTTTTTAAAATGGTGAAAGACGAAAGATACTTTATTTAGTTTGTGTGTGTGTGTGTGTGTGTGTGTGTGTGTGTGTGTAAAGTGGGAGGGGAGGGAGGAGGGAGTCTTAGAATGAAATACGAAGGATAGTTCGTTTTCTTATCTGAGAGGGAGTTCTTGGTAGCACTGCCGACCAATGTTTTTAGTTCTTGTACAGTAAATAATTGAAAGTGTTTCCGGACTTTATGTAAATCCTGTATTATTATTATTAAACTTCTGTGTACATACTATAGTAGCCCTTATGAAGTTACTGCTGTCAGTTAACTCATATGTGTGTTTCGAAGCAAGTAATGAAGCATTTCTGGACTACTGCAGGTATTATCTACAACATGGAGAACACATTTTCTTAGATATTTAGCATTTGTTAGGTACACGTCTTACTTTTATCACCAGCGATGTACAGGACAACGCAGTGTGTACAGTGGGCGGAGAGTGTGAGGAACCTGCAACCTCTAACGCATTAATGCTACTAACTGCCTAAAATTAATTATTGGTAACTTATATAATTATTATCCGAGTCTCACAAAATTATGATAATATTAATGATCTTTTGAAAATAATTTAGTTTGGTAGCTCAAACAGAATCGGATCGTTTAGTTTTTACCCCTGAGAAAATTTTATTTTACCTCTCAGGGAGTAATCACCTCCGAGTTGGGAGCCACTGATCTAAGGGAAAATACACTGATGTGCCAAAACATTGAGCTAGGTATACACGTGAGAGTTTTTCATTCACAGAGAGCTTTTGCGAGTAACGTCGTGTGAACACAGCCGAAAGTCAGCTTGCTCGCAGTGTCCGAGAGTGGGGCCAGATCTCAGATAGTTGCGCTTTGCGAGTTTAGGCGTCTCGTGTAGACGGCAATCTCCATGTGTCTTTAGACCTGCTCGCCGCAGCTCTCGGACAAGAAAAACTACACAGGCATTGCAAGGGGAGCCGAGAGTACTCGGAGAGCGCTGAGCAGCCGTAATTGCGTCTCAGATTTGTGCCGTATTTCACAGTTTGTACGCTGCTATACCCTGACTATGTAATTTGCCGTACTCATGCACACTTTATACAAAAGTATCCAGTAAACTGAGTGTTTTGAGCCATAATATGTAACCGTGGCTTGCTTATGAGCAAAGAGTTCGCCCGTTTATCCTCCTTAAGGAACATCACCGGTAGTTAGCCAATTTCTAAAGTTCTATACTTGAACAGCGCTACACGGCAAATAACATATAATAACAGCATAGACATATTATATACAGTTAAGAAACGTAAATAAAACCAAAGCTGCTGAAGAGACTAGATCTCAAGTGAATACGTAAATGTGAATGGAAGACTAGCGCACTGCACAAAGCCGCTTTATAAATTTGTGATGGCATTCTCAGGACAGTTGAGGCTATTGCGATTGATACTCACAGTGAAGTGAATGTCAACAATTTGTCGGCAAAGAAAGGGTTTAACAAAGCTGCTAAGAAGAGAGCTCAGGATAAAATTGTGCATTTAATATGTTTGTACGAGGACAGGCCAGCGATATCCAATACACATTTACTGGACTACAGGAACCGAGAAAAGATGGGGAAGTTGGTTAGCTGAAGTGGTTACGGTTTTTAACACCCCCACAGACGAAATTTACCAGAATATCCAAAGGTCAAGGAATCAAGCTAAGTAATTTTATAACATAGATTAATTAACATGGAGGAAACAATGGAGTTTTGCTTGAAAGTAATTGTTTTTGAACTCGAAAAATTACCATTTGACTTCAACTAATACATCTATAGCATTAATTTTGTATGGCGTGGTGTTTATTGATTGTTTCTAGATTGGGTGTTGAAGAAAAGACGTTCAGGAATTTACGACTTGTTCTTTAACTCAATGCAAATAAAAAAATGTTCAAAGAAAGGTATGTTGGGAAATGCTTTATTTATCACATATTCGCCCTATTTTGCTTTTGAACGAGTGTGGGTATGGAGATGAAATCTGATATAATGTTAATTCATGCCAGTTGTAACTTTACCAAATATTACAGAGAATAAACATTCCTGATGCTAGAAATCATAGTGTCACAAGCAGTCTGCCTTAAACACCAATGGATTTACGCATAACAGTATCTAGCCTACCAATTTGGGGTCCAATTATGAGGAATATTATTTCCATTTTTAACGGTGTAATTCTCGTAAAGTTTCGATATAATTGTTTCCATCACGAACTCTACAATGAGATAATTGTACGAAAAGTGTTAAAAGTGCAGCAACAGTTTTATCCTCTTACATCGCAACCTCTTCCTTCATGCACAAAACACCACACATAAATCTCGCGGAGAATGATATCTCAGCTCTCACAAACATTCTCACCTGCTGTCTGCAAACGATTACAACAACTGCTCTCGCAAGACTCTCAGACAATTCAAAACTACTCTCAAGTAGCTGTCAGACAGTAGACCGAAATGAATTAAAAGACAATAGCTGCCAGTAGGCACCGATTTATTTTCTTTGATCTCGAATTGTTCGTTGTATTTGTTCTTGGCGGACGTCTCAAGTTCATCGTTGATCCATTCACTCAGTTTCCTAATTAAACAGGGCAGCTAAGCAATTGACCGAAGACGCTGAGCTACCGTTCCGGAAACCATCTGCACACGGTGCTCAATACAACTGCACAGACTACTCTAGCACGTATTTCGCCAGATACAAATTCTCGACTTAACCACACGGTACTGATGTAGTGCCCCTGCTCAGTTTCCTCATTACTCGCGGCATTTAGCCGATTACTGTTACGAGTTTGAGCTTGGTGTTCACCTGTTCTGAAGGAATCACTTAGTAGCGGAAAAGCATCCGGACCAGACGAGATACCCTTAAGATTCTACAGTGATTATGCTAAAGAACTTGCCCCCTTTCTATCAGCAATTTATCGTAGATCGCTGGAAGAACGTAAAGTACCTAGCGACTGGAAGAAAGCGCAGGTCGTTCCCATTTTGAAGAAGGGTCATAAATCAGATGCGAATAATTATAGGCCTATTTCGCTTACGTCAATCTGTTGTAGAATAATGGAACATGTTTTGTGTTCTCGTATTATGACATTCTTAGATAATACAAATCTCCTTCATCATAACCAACATGGATTCCGCAAACAGAGATCATGTGAAACTCAGCTCGCCCTATTTGCCCAAGAAATTCACAGTGCCATAGACACTGGCGAGCAGATTGATGCCGTATTCCTGGACTTCAGGAAGGCATTTGATACGGTTCCGCACTTACGTTTAGTGAAAAAAATACGAGCTTACGGAATATCGGACCAGGTTTGTGATTGGATTCAGGATTTCCTAGAAGAAAGAACACAACATGTCATTCTTAACGGTTCAAAATCTGCAGATGTAGAGGTAATTTCGGGAGTACCGCAGGGAAGCGTGATAGGACCTTTATTGTTTACAATATACATAAATGACTTAGTTGACAACATCGGTAGCTCCGTGAGGCTATTTGCAGATGACACGGTTGTCTACAAGAAAGTAGCAACGTCAGAAGACTCGTACGTACTCCAGGAGGACCTGCAGAGGATTAATGCATGGTGCGACAGCTGGCAGCTTTCCCTAAACGTAGATAAATGTAATATAATGCGCATACATAGGGGCAGAAATCCATTCCAGTACGATTATGCCATAGGTGGTAAATCATTGGAAGCGGTAACGACCGTAAAATACTTAGGAGTTACTATCCGGAGCGATCTGAAGTGGAATGATCACATAAAACAAATAGTGGGAAAAGCAGGCGCCAGGTTGAGATTCATAGGAAGAATTCTAAGAAAATGTGACTCATCGACGAAAGAAGTAGCTTACAAAACGCTTGTTCGTCCGATTCTTGAGTATTGCTCATCAGTATGGGACCCTTACCAGGTTGGATTAATAGAAGAGATAGACATGATCCAGCGAAAAGCAGCGCGATTCGTCATGGGGACATTTAGTCAGCGCGAGAGCGTTACGGAGATGCTGAACAAGCTCCAGTGGCGGACACTTCAAGAAAGGCGTTACGCAATACGGAGAGGTTTATTATCGAAATTACGAGAGAGCACATTCCGGGAAGAGATGGGCAACATATTACTACCGCCCACATATATCTCGCGTAATGATCACAACGAAAAGATCCGAGAAATTAGAGCAAATACGGAGACTTACAAGCAGTCGTTCTTCCCACGCACAATTCGTGAATGGAACAGGGAAGGGGGGATCAGATAGTGGTACAATAAGTACCCTCCGCCACACACCGTAAGGTGGCTCGCGGAGTATAGATGTAGATGTAGATGTAGATATCGTAGCCTTGATTTCACATATGTATGGTGTCTGTTTCGTCGCAAATGTCCGACAGAACAGACTAAAGGTACACATTAGACAGTAACTAGTGTACGCAATTCCGCAAGTACCAACTGAGAGTCTCAAACTGTTTGAGAGGAAAAAAAATCTCACGTGTATTCCAACCCTGAGCACTGCCTACCGCGAGACAAAGTCGCCCGGTATCGCTGCCAGCAACTGACGCACTAGGAAAATTATTTAGCGGACCAAAGACGAATGGGGAGTTACTCTACCAATGGGGCGTACAGGGGTTGGACAAACGTATAGAGACAAGGCGAGATACGCGTGCCTGAATATGGATCCAGATGCTACCCAACACTGCAGGTGGTGCTGTTGTATTTAACCGCGAACGGCTCCTGTGCAATGTCCTCAATATGTTGCAAATGTGAGTCGTGGTCAGAACGCTGTTCAATTTAGTTGTGAGTGCATAATGTCTGAGATAAGTGGATTCGAACGTGGGCATATTGTTAGTGCTCGTATGATGGCTTCTTTCGCAACCAAGGGAGCCGAACTGTTTGGTGTTCCAAGGGGTGCCGTATTGAATGTCTATGCCGCACACGCGGGAATAGGAAAAACGTCTCATCACACAGGTTCAAGTTCGTCGTCGATCCATTCACTCAGTCACAACGCAGTCGGAAGTCTGTTTGGTGAGTAACCGTGACAACCGGTCATTGAAGAGGATTTTCACGGAAAATAAGAGGGCGACGGCTGCAAAGTCACTGAAGAACTGAATATCACACCCATGAACCCTGTCAGCACCAAAACAACATGAAGGGAGCTCCATACGTTGGGAATTGCAGGATGTGTCAGAATTCCAGAGCCCCTCATCAGTGATGGAAATACGCTTAACAGAAAAATGGGGTGCCGAAGTTATAAAACCTGGACTATGGAGCAAAGGAAAGAAATAATTTGGTCGGAAGAGTCTTAAGAGTCTTGTTTCACACTGTTTCCAACCTCTGACTGAGTTTATATCTGGCATATATCGTCCCGGGTATACTGTGCAGAGACTGCTTGTTTCCAAGAGCGAATCTTGGCGGGGGTTCCGTGATGATTTGGGCAGCCATATCATGGTATTCCAAGGACTCCGTTTTTACTCTAAGAGATCTTATGAGTTCCAAGGAGTATGTGACGGTTTGGCTGATCATGTCCATCCTGAGGTAAAATATTTGTTCCCCAACGGTTATGCTGTGTTCCAAGACTACAGAACTCCTGTTCCAATTGCTCACATTGTATAGGACTGGTTTAGTGTACACCAGGACGAATTGTCGCGTCTAGGCTTACTACCGCAGTTACCAGGTCTCAATGTTATTGAAGTTTTCCATCTATTTTGTGGAGAATCGTGCATGTTCTCGGTCCACTTCCATCATCGTTACCTCAACTTGTCACTAGTTTGCACGAATAATGGTATGAGATGTCCTTGGAATCTGTAGATCACTTGTATCTATCCACATGCTGTTTTGAATGCCAGCGGGTTTCCTACACCGTATTAGGCAAGGTGCTGTTTTGTGTTGTTGGTGTTTCCATCTATCTGCCCAGCCTCTGAACACTGAAATAAGTGGCATGTCGAAAACCGCAAAGCCGGTTAGCTGTTCGCGTCCTGTAATCGTGAGCTTCTATATAATCTGGTCGAAGAACTGTAAAAGTAGATTAGTTGAAAATTGTTGGAAGTCCTCGCCGCCGGCCGTTGTGGCCGAGTGGTTCTAGGCGCTCCAGGCTGGAACCGCGCGACCGCTACGGTCGCAGGTTCGAATCCTGCCTTGGGCATGGATGTGTGTGATGTCCTTAGGTTTCTTTAGGTTTAAGTAGTTCTAAGTTCTAGGGCGCTGATGACCTCAGATGTTAAGTCCCATAGTGCTCAGAGCCATTTGAACCAAGTCCACGCCTTATCACAGAACGTGGAGTTCAGAGGCTTGCCCGCTTTGTAAAGTAGAACAGGCGGCATTCTTAGCAGATGGAGCAGAGTACAAGTTGGTGCAGGCACTAGTCGTTCGGAGCAAGCAGTTCAGAGCACATTGTTGAACATGGGGCTCTACAGCAGACACCCACTAAGTGTTCCCATCTTGATCGAAATATGTCACCAGCTGTGAATGCAGTTGCAAGGAATCATCCCGACTGGATCGTGGATCAGTGTAAACGTCTCTCCCAGTCGAATGCATCATTTTTAAAACAATTCCTCCTAACATTTAAAATTACATTGGACGTTAAAATACTTCTATTTTTCAGACGAACGTTTCTTGTATTTGACAGTCAGTATTTTCTATGGTCTTGACTTCTGCCGTTGTTTTGATTCCCACACTGAAAAACGTAGCCACTAACTTTAGCTCCGATTCCTTACTCTAGATCTCTCAACGTCATCTGATTTTATTTGGTTCCACTCTGTTGCTCATGTTTCATCTCTATTAATGTTCTGCTTTTGAAGGCACTGTCTATTCCTCAACATATACATTATCTGTATGGACAACTTCAGCTTAGTCTCTGCAAAGTTGAAATGGCTCTGAGCACTATCGGACTTAACTTCTGAGGTCATCAGTCCCCAAGAACTTGGAACTACTTAAACCTAACTAACCTAAGGACATCACACACATCCATGCTCGAGGCAGGATTCGAACCTGCTACCATAGCGGTCGCGCGGTTCGAGACTGTAGCGCCTAGAACCGGTCGGCCGCTGCGGCCGGTTCTACAAAGTTGGAAATATCTCAAAAAATTGTTGTGACAAAAATATTCTAAAAAAATATAGAGTCCGATCGAAGCACCCGTTGTTATTGTATAAATTATAGACATTTATTTCATTTGTCAAACGACTCCCAACATCCGAAAAATGAGGTACTACTGTCTTATACAACCCTCATAACATCTACCGGCATCTACTGGAAGTCGTGCGGCAGTCACGGCACGTGTCTATTCCCGCCACGCTACGAATTACTAGCGGCTGCGTCTGCACGCTATGTTATCACTTCTTCATCGCAGCGGAGATGGCTGGTTTTCTAACTGCTATGAGGAGTTAAATACTGCTAAGTTGCTACCGTACTATATTTACGGGAGTCTGATGCCACAGTTTCGTGTTCTTCCGCCTACTCTCCTTATTTTTCAGATCAAATTAGTATGTCCCCCAGTGATGACTCGAAGTTACTGATGGAACTTTCATCATCCATTCCATTTGATGATACTAGGATATGTGCCTTATAGAACGTTGGAAGACCGTATTGGTTTAATCGCTTAATGTAATCTAGCCAAGTGAATACTTTTCTATCGCTTTCACAGCAGGCACTATTAGTTTTTTAATTTATCGGTCTCTAATTCGTCTGTATGTTGTTGTAGATTTAGCCTGTAGATGCGATTCATTATCGTGAAGCCTATTCTACCATGATTCGGCAATAAACGAAGTTAGCGGCTACAAGCGATCTCTACACTTTTTAGAAGATTTTACCCCAAAAATCTTTGAAAAAATTTTTAGGTGGCCATCCCGTTATTCTTCTAGCAATAACTGTTTTCTGAACTGCGAGGTCATTTTCTAGACGCACGATTCGCACTTCCAACGATTGGATCACTCCAAGTCGACTTCTCGGCGATAATGACGACTCATATCTCATCTTGTTCAATCTCACAGCATAATTAGCTATCCACACAGTGGTTTGCAATATTCTGCTGTGTTGGTCTTCTTATATCACTGAGAGCTTAAAATTCACAGTACTAAATGTCCGATAATGCTGTTGAACGTACAGCTATGACGGACCGCCTTTTTTGGTAACCTCTATCACTAGCTCCAGGCAAATATATCGCTTATAATTAAATTTTCCTCGAGACATTTAAGTTTCATCTTTATCTACGTTAATGATGAAAGCTGAATAAATGAATTAAAGTTTGTGCCACGGCCGGTACTTGAACCGGGGGCTCCTTGCTTATTAGGTAGGAATGCTGACCATTACACCACCGCAGCACTACGACAAACAGGAGACCTAAATTTCCCGAAGAAAATGTTATTGTAAGATCTACACGATCACCTGAGTTACAGGATTTCCCCATTACGTCCAACTCTTGGGTGCTATTCCTATGCCGGAGAGCTATGTCAATAGTGACGATTTAGGGGGAAAGTGAGCTGAAGATATGAATCGAAGTTTGTGTTGGGGAGGGCATTGGACTTCAGTAGTCCGTGCAGCATTGTTGGCCATAGTGCTGCGGTGGGGTAATGGTGAGCATTCCTGCCTCGTAAGCCCGTAGCACCAATTTTAATTCATTTATACAGCTTCCATCATTATTGTAAATATATCGTTGTTACGAACCTATCGGTTTCCAAACGTCATTGATCGATAGCAATTATCAATCACTTTTCAAGTTATAATGGGATCAGAGGTATTTTACGTGAGAAATTTACTTGCAACAACGAGCAGTTTTCTTATTCGAATTGATAAGACTACAGAATACTTGACTCGTAAACGACTGTAACTGAATTTCAGTTTTAGCTCACTGCACATGGACTGATACCCTAGTGCAGTCCATTCGCCTCTTTTTGGAGTCCTCATAATGCTGCCATATAGACTTGGTTCATTCAAAAAGTGCATCTATTACAGTAAATGCTCCCTCTATACAGAAGGAGGTCGCGTTAATTTTAAGAGAAGGAATTCGAAGAATGGTTGACATGCCACGCATTAACTTGTACTTCCTTTTATTGCCGTAATAAATAACGTGAGAGAAAATGCAATAGTACGCAAAGATCCCTTATTACTGTGTACCACCTACAGAGAATTTATAGCTGGAATTCCAGCTATGCAGCTGCTTGTCCTTTCTACAGAGCACTAAAGAGTGGTTTTCCCTAGGCAAAAGTAGTGAACTTCGAATGTAATTTGTCGTTCAAAGTCAGTGCGTTCCTTTGGCATTAGCGATTGTTTCACTCTGTGCAACATGGGACAGTAAATGAATATACTTTATAAGCTACAAACTATGCATTTATTCTCCCCTTGGATAGAGCAAATGTTTGTCTTTTCTGTCTATAATACGCTTACTGTTCCACTGTTCCTCTTTCCCCTTGGTGTCTTCTGAATTATGGGTCAGATGAAACTTCAGGTGACAATTCCTCGAAAATAAAACAATAACAAATAACTAGGCCTAGTGATTTTATTTTATTTAGCAACCTGGTAAAATTATTCAAATGAGCGAAATTTTCTACTTGAGTGTTATCAGTTATGAACCTGCTCTTTAATTGCAGTTTATGCTCAGACGTCTTACAGACAGGTTTCTGTAAAAGCTGTAAATAGACATTGGCTCCCCCTTCTACCTTCAAATTTGAAAGAGTGTAGTCAGTCCATATTTTCAAGAGCTTTCTCTAAATATACGAATGTTACAAACGCAGGTTTCCTTTTCTTAAGCCTATCTTCTAAGACAAGTCGCAGGCTCAGTATTGCCTCGCGTATTCCTCCATTTCTCCGGATCCCGAACTAATCTTCCCCCGAGGTCGGCTTCTATTAGTCTTTCCATTCTTATGTAAGGAATTCGAGTCAGTATTGTGTAACAAAGACTTATTAAAGTGATGGTTCGGTAGTATTTATACCTGTCAGCGCCTGCTTTCTTTGGAATTTGAATTATTACAGTCATATGCGATACGTGCTCTGAAATGTCATAAATTCGAGAAAGGGAAGCCTTCTAGCACTCTGTGCATTAGCACTGATACACATGGAGCAAAATATACGTTATAAATTTTTACGATAATTTATAGTAATGAAACTATCCGGAGTATCTTTTATGTTGAAACTTGATAAGCAGCGAACCCTCCTGCAATTGTAGTATAAAATGTATTTAAAATTTAGATTCACCTGTCCCTCGACGGTGTTACTGTCTTGCATAAATCACTGAAAATGAATTTCCATGTGTTTGACAACAAAACTGATCTTCATTGTGATAGTTTCGCATTGCGGAACTCAAATTCTCTGAAAATTAATGCACGAATGATCAGGTGTCAGATACGTATGACCGAGGGAAGTGACACAGTGGGTACGGTATTATTAAAAGCACTCTGGATAAGCGGGATTCAAACCCCGTACATCTATACAAATTATGACTTTTCTCGATGTTTGCCAAAATCAGTTAAGGGTGAATGCTGGGATGATTCTTTCGTATGGATAAGACTGGGCGGCGCGGAGTGGTCGCGCGGTTTGAGGCGCCTTGTCACGAACTGCGTGGTTCGAGTCCACCCTCGGGTATGTGTGTGTGTGTGTGTGTGTGTGTGTGTGTGTGTGTGTGTGTGTTGTTCTTAGCATAAGTTAGTTTAAGTTGTGTGTAAGACTAGTGGACGATAACCTCAGCAGTTTGGTCCCTTAGGAATTCACACACATTTGAACATTTGGTAAGACTGATTGTCTATCTTGAGAGAGAATTGTCAGAGCATGTGCTTCGATTAGTGCCGATGTGATAAGGAATACCACTCAATCCATGATAAGAAGATTGCAGCACTGCATTGATACCAGTGGTCATCACTTCTAACACCTTCTGTAAATGGACGTTCATGCAAACTTTTTGACCTTCGTTGACCTTCAAAAACATTACTGTTACACACCACTGGATTGGACTCGATAGCCGCTATCGGAAAATAAGTACCAAACTATAGCATCCCATTTTAAAAAATAAAGTTGACCTTCATATTTCTGACGCAACCTCACCTAGCAACAAAAAACCAACGTCATACTAGGGCCACCGTTGTCCTATGCATCATCCGTCCCACAGACGTTTCAGCTACAATCATACTTTCGGAGCTATTCGAGGTGGCAATAATTAGTGACTCACCATGTATAACTCACATTAACATCCAGAGTGTTCGATTATTTATTTTTAAACCATCGAGACATAACTGAATTTTTTACATCCAGAAATACAGTTTCCTTTTATTTAAGATGACAAAGTTGATTGTCGTCATCTCCTCCATTTGTCCACCTACACAGAAACTAATAACAGCGATTTATATACCCCTCACATCCACTAACTTCTGTCTGGAGAAATTTCACCTACCGCAAAATTACATATGTTATTTCGGAGGCATGTTTAACTCCCTTCATCCCACTATCAGGATATTTGTAACATACCAGTGGAAGGTTACTGTTTTTTGTCAGATTCGGTATCTTATATTTTACAAGGATGAATAACTTTATATCCGGACTCAGATCAGGAGAGTAATTTTACTGTCGCTGTCATTAAGACGAGCGCTAGCACTAGTGGAATTTTTGAAAGACGGGCAGCTTCGGAGAAATGGAAATCAGTTCCCAAAAGGGACGGCATGATCCTCGGCAAATCTTTCTATGAATGTTTTGACGGGGTTTCAGGGTTTGTTTTTGTTCGATCCAGTAGCCAGAGGATTTCTCTCAATGTAATCGCTACCTTCCTGTTGATTAGTTGCTAAAACTGATTTACTAGTTGATCTACCAAGCGGTAGCAACGAGTTAACTGTACAACTTAGCTGTAGAGCGTATTGGTCCTAAGGAGAATGCCCGTGCTGGCAAACAAGCGAGCAATCCTGCAGCAACAGAGGTGATTAGCTGAGTGGCTTCACATGTTCATCAAATTTAAGGAGTGTTTGTAAATTCATGAAATAGGGACATCGATCCTGGTCCTTCGTGAAAGGTGGACACACCTCCATCTGTATATTGAAATGACAGTTAAATCAAGACCCTAAGCTGTCGACGGGCGTTGATATACATCAACGGGGACAGATGAAAATGTGTGCCCCAACCGGGACTCGAGCCCGTGATCTCCTGCTTACATAACAGACACTCTATCCATCTGAGCCACCGAGGGCACAGAGGAATCCCTTGCACGCTCCCCGTGAGACCCACATTCCCAGCTTAATGTCCACACACTACATTCGTAGTGGCCCTGCGCATTGCGCTCATTACTCGTGGCAGACAATCTTACCGAGTCCCTTAAGAGTTCGGGCAATGCGTGTGCATCCAGCACAGAAGAAGAAGGTCAAAGGCCGGTTAACCATAACTATATGCCCGAACTCTTACGGGACTCGGTAAGATTGTCTGCCACGAGTAATGAGTGTAATGGGCAGGGGCACTACGAATGTAGTGTGTGGACTTTAGTTGAGAATGTGGGTCTCAAGGGGAGCGTACAAGTGATAAATCCCTGCAGTCGCACTATCCTCTGTGCCCTCGGTGGTTCAGATGGATACAGCGTCTGCCATGTAAGCAGAAGAGCCCGGGTTCGAGTCCCGGTCGGGGCACACATTTTCAAATGTCCCCGTTGATTTATATCAACGCCTGTCAACAGCTTAGGGTCTTGATTTAACTATCATTTTATGCTAAGAGTGCTGCATGGTAACCGATGGTATCTGGATATTGTGTTTCCAGCAGTTTTGATTATCACAGACGAGCGTGGTCTTTAGTGCAAGCTCGCGTAAATTGGCGATGCAGCCTTGCTGTAACGAAAGCTGGTCGGCAATTCCAACATTCAAAGTCGAGTGTGAAGTGACATATCTAAACTAGTGTCATTATTCGGTGACAGCTTTTTGTTGAATGAGAGAGTTGATAACCAGTAGGTTACGAAACTGACTTGCCGTGGTCCACGTAAGGAGGTATAAATGATGTTGTTTCCTGAAAGACGTATTCATTTATCCACCACGTATTTAGTAACGTACAAGCAATATTTTACTCACTGCCCGTCAAATTCGGTTGGAGCAAATACTGGGTGCAGCTTGGACCTTAAACGGAGGACTGTTAGCGTTTTATTTTTCAGTCTGATGATCGGTTCTTAGTATTTCCATGAATGTGAGGTTGCTTCAGGGCAGGAACAGTATTATGAGATGTGTTACATTTATAGCGTAAATTAATTTTGGTGAACAGTTTTCAACAATTTCTTAACCAGAATGGAAAATGTTCTTATCATGGCACAAAAACCGAATATATACTGGACAAAGTTAGAGATACAAAATAAAGGAACTAGTTTTTCGACTTAATCTGGCAGCTTCAAACACATTTATACTAAAAATATTTTGACACAATCGCATATCTTTACTTGTTAATATTAGTACCGATGCCCTCTAATATAATGTACGTGAAAAATAACATAATACATAATTTCATCGCCCAGGGACAACTCCATCCTCAGAAATTTCATCGCCGCAGAAAAACTATTTTATCTGTTACAGGCTCTTCAGCCATATGATATTAGATGTTGTTTACTACGACTAGCGAATCTTCTGCATTTTGAGCACAAGATCAAGGACTTTACCGCGTGCAGTTGTCCCAACACCTCGCAGCTAAGAGTGCTCACTTGGCTGGAGAAGAAGGGTTATCTAGTGAAAATGACCGAATGTGTCAAGACAGATTTTTGCTGTCTCCGGCAACGACTGACCTGTATAGGGTTTTTCATTGTCTTACGGACCATGATGCTTATATCGTGGCAAAAGATAAAGCTTTCACAAAACAACAGGACGACCATTAATTACATTAATCGTGTACCTTATTATAAAATCTGAACCTATTCTCACAAGTCTGAAACACAGATGCGGGGCGCGTAAAAAATAGCCCTTTAAAAAGTGTTTTAACACTTAAAGTCCGAATGCTTTTTGAAAGCATCGTAAGAATGCATTTGTTAATTATTTTAATCACTTTAAACCGTTCCCCGCATTCAATTCAAGTAAGAATGTGTTTTACGAGCTTCATTCAGCTCGGCTTTAAACCATCGCTTCTCGACAGAGATCAAAGATTATTTGATACAAAAATTTCTTTTGTGTTTATCCATTTGTCTACCTTAGTGAAAAGTTTGAACTAATTCGTACAAACCTAATCTAGAGAAGGGGAGCACTTCAAAACCTCCCAGAAAACCGTGTTTTTAGCACGTATTTGCACCTAAAATCCGAACGGTGCACATACAAATTGTGCCATTGACTGAGCGTTAATTTCAGCCCAGTTAACTTCTTTTAAAAAATGAATTAATCAGTTCGCACAATTTGCTTGTGTGTCATTTCGAGTTTGTTGTTCAAATTTTGCTTAATATAATATAGCTACAGTAAGACTGATGTTCGAATGGCTATACAAATGGCCGCCAGTTCGGGCTAAACCAGGTCTTAGCCCAAAAAGGAACCAAGTACCAAGTTTTCCCTCCCCCTCCCCAACCCCCAAATAGAGATTCTGGACATGGGCTTTCAAACACATTTGTTACAGCACTTCCGTGCTGTAACGATATAAACGTCAGAATTATCCACGACAGAGCTGCTGCAACTATTCATCCTTTATTGTCGCGACTATGTTTGATCGAATTATCTTTTCCTGTAGATGAAATTTACCGTTGCCGCAAACGCTTAGTCGTTCAGAAAATGACATTGTGAAATTCACAAAACGAAAGATAAGGACTGCTACAAACCAACAGTTTGGTTCACCTGTGCGAATATACAGGGTGAGTCATCTAACATTACCACTGGATATATTTCGTAAACCACATCACATACTGATGAATCGATTCCACAGACCGAACGTTAGGAGAGGGGCTAGTGTAATTGGTTAATACAAACCATAAACAAATGCACGGAAGTATGTTTTTTAACACAAACCTACGTTTTTTTAAATGGAAACCCTTTAGTTTTGTTAGCACATCTGAACATATAAACAAATATGAAATCATTGCCGTCTGTTGCATCGTAAAATGTTAATTACATCCGGAGATATTGTAACCTAAAGTTGACGCTTGAGTACCACTCCTCCGATGTTCGATCGGGTGTATCGGAGAGCACCGAATTACGTAGGGATCCAAAGGGAGCGGTGATGGTCCTTAGGTACAGAAGAGACTGGAACAGCACATTACGTCCACATGCTAACACATTTTTATTGGTCTTTTTCACTGACGCACATGTACGTTACCATGAGGGGTGAGGTACACGTACATACGTGGTTTCCGTTTTCAATGACGGAGTGGAATAGAGTGTGTCCCGACATGTCAGGCCAATAAATGTTTAATGTGGTGGCCATCATTTGCTGCACACAATTGCAACCTCTGGCGTAATGAATGTCGTACACGCCACAGTACATCTGCTGTAATGTCGCCGCAGGCTGGCACAATACGTTGTTTCACATCAAAAATGGTTCAAATGGTTCTGAGCACTATGTGACTTAACTTCTGAGGTCATCAGTCGCCTAGAACTTAGAACTAATTAAACCTAACTAACCTAAGGACATCACACACATCCATTCCCGAGGCAGGATTCGAACCTGCGACCGTAGCGGTCACGCGGTTCCAGACTGAAGCGCCTTTAACCGCACGGCCACATGTTTCATATCCTCCGGGGTTGTAGGCACATCACGGTACACATTCTCCTTTAACGTACCCCACAGAAAGAAGTCCAGAGCTGTAAGACCAGGAGAACGGGCTGGCCAATTTATGCGTCCTCCACGTCCTATGAAACGCCCGTCGAACATCCTGTCAAGGGTCAGCCTAGTGTTAATTGCGGAATGTGCAGGTGCACCATCATGCTGATACCACATAGGTAGACGCGTTGCCAGTGGGACATTTTCGAGCAACGTTGGCAGATCATTCTGTAGAAAAGCGATGTATGTTGCAGCTGTTTGGGCCCTGCAATGAAGTGAGCACCAATGAGATGGTCGCCAATGATTCCGCACCATACATTTACAGACCACGGTCGCTGTCGCTCTATCTGTCTGAGCCAGCGAGGATTGTCCACGGACCAGTAATGCATGTTCCGTAGATTCACTGCCCCGTGGTTTGTGAAACTCGCTTCATCGGTAAACAGGTAGAACTGCAACGCATTCTCTGTTAATGCCCATTGATAGAATTGCACTCGATGATTAAAGTCATCACCATGTAATTGCTGATGTAGCTCATGAAACGGGTGAAAGCGGTGACGATGCAGTATGCGCATGACACTACCTTGACTCAGTCCACCGACTCTCGCAATGTCCCTGTACTTGGCCGGCCGAAGTGGCCGAGCGGTTCTAGGCGCTACAGTTTGGAACCGCGCGACCGCTACGGTCGCAGGTTCGAATCCTGCCTCGGGCATGGATGTGTGTGTTGTCCTTAGGTTAGTTAGGTTTAAGTAGTTCTAAGTTCTAGGGGACTGATGACCTCAGCAGTAGAGTCCCATAGTGCTCAGAGCCATTTGAACCATTTTTTGTCCCTGTACTCATGTGTGGGTTCATGGCAACAGCAGCTAACACACCAACTGCACCCGCTTCTCCTCTGACGGGCCTGTTACGGACCCGTTTGCGTGCTACGACCATACCTGTCGCATACAGTTGGCGGTAGATGTTTTGCAATGTACGGCACGTTGGATGCTCTCTGTCCGGGTACCGTTCTGCATACACCCTGCAGGCTTCAGCTGCATTTCGTCGACACTCGCCATAGATGAGTATCATCTCCGCCTTTTCGGAGTTAGAATACACCATGGTTACAGTTCCTACAACACTACACTATCACAGACGTCTGGTAACACGGTGTACTACAGTTGGTCTGCGTGCGGAGACGAATGCAGAATAACAATAGCAGCAAGCGCTACATGCGGACACTGCGACAGCTAGACCAAACCACAACAGTGCACTACAGCCACACTCGTAAACACGGTCGTCATCGTAAACGTGTCCCTGCAGATGCTGCTCGCTGACCGTGGCCCGTGTTTGTTACAACACGCAACTGAACGTCGGTTTCAAGCGTCAACTTTAGGTTACAATATCTCCGGATGTAATTAACATTTTACAATGCAACAAACGGCACTGATTACGTATTTGTTTATATGTTCAGATGTGCTAACAAAACTAACGTGGTTCCATTTAAAAAACGCAGGTTTGTGTTAAAAAACATACTTCCGTGCATTTTTTTATGGTTTGTATTAAACAATTACACTATCCCCTCTCCTCACGTTCTGTCTGTGGAATCGGTTCGTCAGTATTTGATGTGGTTTACGAAATATATCCAACGGTAACGTTAGGTGACTCACCCTGTATATTTTATTCAGTCCTCACATGACATTAAGAGCAACTTTTACTCGTGCAGTATATTCATCGAAAAATCTGTTTTTGATTTTTACTTCGTGAATTTATAAATAAAACCTGTTCGTGTATGTACCATTTAAGATGGGCTCTTCAGTAAGTTTCAAGTATCTGTTAGGACGTAATACGTCTTAGATTTCCTTCTTAGTTTGACTTTTTTAATAACAAAATGATACTACCCAGAGAAACTAATGACAATCTGTCCTTACGGTCTTATTTAGGATTCACTGTTACCTTGCATTTTACGAGTATATAATACAGTGAACATATGCTACAAAAGCTTTTGCAGAAACTTCAGCGAAAAATGAGAGTTAGCTCTATTTCTTGTAACTGTCATTTTCTATTTAGGCTCGGAAGGAAAAGCGAAGTCAGAGTAACAGGAGCAGTATCAAAGGATGATGGTTAACTACTACCATTATGGTACGGTACTGTTAAGCGTAGTCAGTACAAAGAATTAGCAGCAATCAAATATTACTAACATGCAACAAAAATAAGTTCCAAAGAATTGGTACATATTCTAAAAATCTTTAAAGTTGATTCAGTGCTTGCTGTTATTAAGGGAGTGTGAAACTTAACAGTCTATATACAGGGTGTTTCAAAAATGACCGGTATATTTGAAACGGCAATAAAAACTAAACGAGCAGTGATAGAAATACACCGTTTGTTGCAATATGCTTGGGACAACAGTACATTTTCAGGCAGACAAACTTTCGAATTTACAGTAGTTACAATTTTCAACAACAGATGGCGCTGCGGTCTGGGAAACTCTATAGTACGATATTTTCCACATATCCACCATGCGTAGCAATAATATGGCGTAGTCTCTGAATGAAATTACCCGAAACCTTTGACAACGTGTCTGGCGGAATGGCTTCACATGCAGATGAGATGTACTGCTTCAGCTGTTCAATTGTTTCTGGATTCTGGCGGTACACCTGGTCTTTCAAGTGTCCCCACAGAAAGAAGTCACAGGGGTTCATGTCTGGCGAATAGGGAGGCCAATCCACGCCGCCTCCTATATGTTTCGGATAGCCCAAAGCAATCACACGATCATCGAAATATTCATTCAGGAAATTAAAGACGTCGGCCGTGCGATGTGGCCGGGCACCATCTTGCATAAACCACGAGGTGTTCGCAGTGTCGTCTAAGGCAGTTTGTACCGCCACAAATTCACGAAGAATGTCCAGATAGCGTGATGCAGTAATCGTTTCGGATCTGAAAAATGGGCCAATGATTCCTTTGGAAGAAATGGCGGCCCAGACCAGTACTTTTTGAGAATGCAGGGACGATGGGACTGCAACATGGGACTTTTCGGTTCCCCATATGCGCCAGTTCTGTTTATTGACGAAGCTGTCCAGGTAAAAATAAGCTTCGTCAGTAAACCAAATGCTGCCCACATGCATATCGCCGTCATCAATCCTGTGCACTATATCGTTAGCGAATGTCTCTCGTGCAGCAATGGTAGCGGCGCTGAGGGGTTGCCGCGTTTGAATTTTGTATGGATAGAGGTGTAAACTCTGGCGAATGAGACGATACGTGGACGTTGGCGTCATTTGGACCGCAGCTGCAACACGGCGAACGGAAACCCGAGGCCGCTGTTGGATCACCTGCTGCACTAGCTGCGCGTTGCCCTCTGTGGTTGCCGTACGCGGTCGCCCTACCTTTCCAGCATGTTCATCCGTCACGTTCCCAGTCCGTTGAAATTTTTCAAACAGATCCTTTATTGTATCGCTTTTCGGTCCTTTGGTTACATTAAACCTCCGTTGAAAACTTCGTCTTGTTGCAACAACACTGTGTTCTAGGCGGTGGAATTTCAACACCAGAAAAATCCTCTGTTCTAAGGAATAAACCATGTTGTCTACAGCACACTTGCACGTTGTGAACAGCACACGCTTACAGCAGAAAGACGACGTACAGAATGGCGCACCCACAGACTGCGTTGTCTTCTATATTTTTCACATCACTTGCAGCGCCATCTGTTGTTGAAAATTGTAACTACTGTAATTTCGAAAGTTTGTCCGCCTGAAAATGTACTGTTGTCCCAAGCATATTGCAACAAACAGTGTATTTCTATCGCTGCTCGTTTAGTTTTTATTGCCGTTTCAAATATACCAGTCATTTTTGAAACACCCTGTAATCAGAATAAGAAAAGAGGAGTACTCTGTTTAATCGCCACAAGAAATAGAAGCCACCTGAGGGAGATTACTATCTCTTTCCGTCTTGTACGAGGAAAAAAAAAGTAATCTGACGAGAAAACTGCACCGTAATCCCGACACAATGTAGGTTTCAGCTGGGAATAGCCAGAAGTGTCTACAGTTAAATAATTCATGCTATTACGCCGGAAGGAGAGGAGAGGCCGAGTTTATCTGGCTAATCTTCTACAAAATTAACAGTCTTGTACTTCTTTAAACATTCACGTATTATCAGAAGGAATGGTCGAGAGCGAACTGTGTGAAAATGAGCAATCGATTTCGTACCCACTATACGGGGCAGATGCGACGAAGGAAAATGAATGAAAATGTATTTCGTCGCTTTCTAACTCTACCGTTACTTTTACTTTAAGAAGAACGGGTTGCTCCTGCACTTGATAATTTTTCAGTAATTCGATGTTTAAGAAACAAAGTCGTGGCTCTGATGGAAGGATATTGTGAAATCAGATGAATACTCACTTTCTAGAAATTTTACACATTTTTTGGATAATATGAGTAACAACGGCAACGGCCTTACCACAGTGGATACACCGGTTCCCTTGAGATCACCGAAGTTAAGCGCTGTCGGGCGTGGCCGGCTCTTGGATGGGTGACCATCCAGCCGCCATGCGCTGTTGCCATTTTTCGGGGTGCACTCAGCCTCGTGATGCCAATTGAGGAGCTACTCGACCGAATAGTAGCGGCTCCGGTCAAAGAAAACCATCATAACGACCGGGAGAGCGGTGTGCTGACCACACGCCCCTCCTATCCGCATCCTCAACTTGGGGATGACACGGCGGTCGGATGGTCCCGATGGGCCACTTGTGGCCTGAAGACGGAGTGACAGTGACAATATGAGTAACAACAATTGCTTGTAATGCCCGATACTAAATTAGATGGGATAGCTGTTCAGCTGGTTTGTGTAGTTACTCATTTGTCTCATTCTGAATGTTTCGACGGAATTTTTGATGCACGATTTTCTTTCTACATGAAACTTCAAGATAGAAAAATGCTTTTGATAGAAAACTGTAGCTAATGAAGAAGATTTCACATAAATGTAGAGTGGATCCTGTACTAATGTGATTGTCGCTTTCTTTCTGTTTTGGATCTTTGGTTCGTGTGTTCTTGCTGATATCCAACACATAAATACTTTATTTTCGTTTAGTAACACCGTGTGACTGTATAGGTTGAAATGGTAATTCAATTAACATTGCCAACTGAGATGTACAAAATCACGTAGAAAGTGACACTGAATGGTGAACAATTGTTTGATCTTTATGGTGGCAATAATTGTAGCACTAGACTTGGTTAGATAATGATGAACAACGCTTGCGCTGCGCCACTGTGTTATTGCACTTCACTGTGATGGAAAGCAGGGCTATGCCAGCTTTCTTGCCACACGAAATTCTTAGTACTGTTTAGGCAGTCGCTGATGGCCTTACAATTGCGACTGGCTATCTAAACATGACATGAGAGGAGAATCCTTTATGAACGTGCCAAGTAGCACTTCAATATCCTGGCGTTTAATGAGTAAAATCCCATACAGAAGAGTATTTTAACAGGCTTCGTTAAATGGGTATGTTTAATGTTCGCGTGTGTATTTAATTTCCCATGGGTTTCGAGAACTGATAGAGAGCCGCTGTGAAAGCTGTTACCCTGAATTAATGGATCCCGCGAAGGCTCCATGGATTCTGATGTTACAGACATATTACTCTGATGTAAGTATGACACTTACGCGTACTGACTTAACTGGCTGTCACAGGGTCTCAAGAACATAGTCTGCTTTTACCAGACGACACTGATACTTGTTTACAGGCGCAGCAACCTCTTCCTTGGTTTATTATTCAATTCAGGTCTTACGAGTGTGACACAAGAAAGAGCGCAACGTCGGAGCAGCTCCTACGCTGAAGAAAGGCTGGTGAGTTTTACAGATTACAGTGTCGCTCAGCTTGAAGACCCGTCCTACAAAACAGGTGGTAGCGAGTCACAGTGATACTGTGCGTGCCTGTAACCCTATCATACGAGGGTGGTTTGATAAGTCTGGTAAATTGCAATGAAAGAATGTAACATTTTTGTTGCGCCTTCCTGGTTGGTAAGGATTATTATTGCAAGAATTGTATTAAGAACTTCAGCAACGTACAGTGTACTTTTGACTGTTCACAGCCATTTGAATTGATCAGTGTGTCGCCTGCGACTGAAAATGGAGGAAGCTGCCTTTCTTGCTATTATCAAAAATTTTCATTTGAAAGGTTAGACTAACGCACAAATAAAAACAGAATTGTTTGAAGTTTACTCTGTACCATCATTAGAGACTGTTTACTTTTGGATTAATGAGTTGAAAGTGGTGTAACAGGCACCGAAGACGAAGTGCGCTCTGGCTATCCAGTTGAGGTCGCTACAAAGGAAGCAATTGGCTATGAAGAAGCCTTGTGCGAAGTATGTTCCGCGTCTGTTCACAGTAGACCAAGAGCGCCCCCTGCGCAACATTTCAGCGCAATGTCTGGCGACGTTTAATAGCAATCCGCAAGGTATTTTTCACTAATTTGTGACTGTTGAGCCGCGCGGGATTAGCCGAGCGGTCTGAGGCGCTGCAGTCATGGGATGTGCTGCTGGTCCTAGCTTAGGTTCGAATCCTCCCTCGGGCATGGGTGTGTGTGTTTGTCCGTCGGATAATTTAGGTTAAGTAGTGTGTAAAGGCAATGACCATTTTGTCAGGTGATGAGGCGATGGCCATTACTTCTTGGTATCGCCAAGGGATAACCCTCATAGATTACTTGGAAAAGACAGAACCATATCTGGACCCTATTATGCTTCACTGCTGGATCGTTTGAAACTTGCGTTGGCTGAAAAAAGACCAAGATTGACACGCAAAAAAGTGCTCTTCCACCAGGATAATACACCATCGCTGAAACAAGTGTATGTGCCCCAGAGGAGTCTATGCCGAGAAGTGAAGTGAGTTGTTTACTAAAGTAACGTTTTTTTTAACCAGACTTATCAAACCACCTTCGTATAGAGACGTTGTAACGTGCATTGACACAGCTTGTAGAAATCGCCCCAAGATTTGTAAATAAGTATAAAGTTTCATGGAGAAATGGCAATAAGGGCTCAAAATAATATGACGAAAGCTACAATTTATCTTATCGGCTGCATATTACTAAACGGCTATGCCAGTCCCCCAAATCTAGTTCCACGTTGGCTATCTAACGGCTTTTAGGGGCAAAGAAAATTCAGTTTTCAGTACTTCCTAGAATTACTGAGCGAATTCAAAAATTTGAAATTCTGTCATAATTTACTTAACAAGAGATAAAATTTTATGTTGAAGTCTGTGCACAGTAAGTATACACGTACTGAGACAGCGTAACTGATGGTGTGCAAATTACCCGGCCTACATTCATTCTGCATTGAGAATGAAACTACTGAGCGACTTCCAACGAACTTTACACATAATTTCAAGCCTTGTTACGTCTTCTCCTCCCTGATATCTCTCGCAAATTACTGAAAGGAAAAAAGTTTATCGCTTACTGTAGTTTCGCTGTTCATGTACTAGAACTACAGCATCAGGCATCATGTTTTAATTCATTACTAATTATATTCGCAACACATTTTACAGACATTATCCACATATACCAAAGGATGTACTTAGAAAGTTATATCATTGTACGACAAGTAATTCAAGAGATATGACGTGATAAACGTTGAGATATGTAAAGCGTTAACTTGCCTTAAAATGGGCACATATTATCTGCACTATACTCATCCAGTGTCTGATAATGGCCGGCCGCGGTGGCCGTGCGGTGCTGGCGCTGCAGTCCGGAACCGCGGGACTGCTATGGTCGCAGGTTCGAATCCTGCCTCGGGCATGCATGTGTGTGATGTCCTTAGGTTAGTTAGGTTTAAGTAGTTCTAAGTTCTATGGGACTGATGACCACAGCAGTTAAGTCCCATAGTGCTCAGAGCCATTTGAACCATTTCTGATAATGAGTGCGCTTAGCGTCTTCCAACAAACATTAAACAAAATTTCCAACCATTTCTAAACTCTTTCTCGCAACCACACAAAGCTGTTTTACACAAGAGAGTTTGATTACTTAAAACATCAGGGATGGAAAACTACTGGTTATATCTACACGGTATTTTACATCTCATATTACATACTTCTAGCGTTTGTAGATGGGGTTTAGTAGATCTCGTTTTACAGAATAACCCATGTCCGGAAACGTCATCCAACGACGCTACAAAGCATCAAAGCTGTAGGAGCCTGCGCCTGTAAATATACACTGAAGCGGCAAAGAAACTGGTATAGGACTGCGTATTCAAATACAGAGATGCGTAAAACAGGCAGGATACGGCGCTGCGGTCGGTAACGCCTGTAATAAGACAACAAGTGTCTGTCGCAGTTGTTAGATAGGTTACTCCTGCTACAATGGCAGGTTATCAAGATTTGAATGAGTTTGAACGTTGTGTTATAGTCGGCGCACGAGCAATGGGACACAGCATCTCTCAGGTAGAGTTGAAGTGGGGATTTTCCTGTACGACCATTTTACGAGCGTACCGTGAACATCAGGAATCCAATAAAACATCAAATATCCGACACTGCTGCGGCCGGAAAAAGATACGGCAAGAACAAGACCAACAACGACAGAAGAGAATCGTTCAACGTGACAAGAGTGCAACCCTTCCACAAATTGCTGCAGATTACAATGCTGGGCCATCAACAAGTGTCACCATGCGAACCATTCAAAGCAACATCATCGATATGGTCTTTCGGAGCCGATGGCCCACTCGTGTACCCTTGATGACTGCACGACACAAAGCTTTACGCCTCGCCTGGGCCCGTCAACACTGACATTGGACTATTGATGACTGGAAACATGTTGTCTGGTCAGAAGAGTCTCGTTTCAAATTCTATCGAGCGGTCGAACGAGTAGGGTGTGGAGACAACCTCACGAATCCATGGACTGTTCAAGTTGGTGCAGGCTGTGTAATGGTGTGAGGCGTGTGCAGTTGCAGTGATACGGGACCCCTGATACGTCTAGATACGACTCTGACAGGTGAAATATACGTAAGCATCCATTCATGACCACTGTGCATTGCGACGGACTTAGGAAATTCCAGCAGGGAAATGCGTCACCCCACACGTCCAGAATTGCTACAGAGAGTCTCCAGGAACACTCTTCTGAGTTTAAACACTTCCGCTGGCCACCAACCTCCCCAGACATGAACATTATTGAGCATATTTGGGATGCCTGCAACGTTCTGTTCAGAAGAGATCCCCACCCCCTCATACTCTTACAGATTTATGGACAGCCCTGCAGGATTCACGGTGTCAGTTCGCTCCAGCACAACTTCAGACTCCGGCCCGGGTGGCCGCGCGGTTCCAGGCGCTACAGTTTGGAACCGCGCGACCGCTACGGTCGCAGGTTCGAATCCTGCCTTGGGCATGGATGTTTGTGATGTCCTTAGGTTAGTTAGGTGTAAGTAGTTCTATGTTCTAGGGGACTAATGACCTCAGAAGTTAAGTCCCATAGTGCTCAGAGCCATTTTTGAACAACTTCAGACGTTAGTTGAGTCCATGCAACGTCGTGTTGCAGCACTTGTGAGTGCTCGTGGAGGCCCTACACGATATTAAGCAGGCGTACCAGTTTCACTGGCTCTTCAGTGTATGTGTATACAGGGTGATTCTGTGATATGTTACAGATTTTCAAGGATTGTGGAGAAGGTTAATGTATCAATCTGAGGTAAGGGTCGCTGTACTGGAAACGAACGAGTCGCATGTTATAAGTGAGAACCGTTCTGATATCTCTGACAGTGGAATACATGTTGTAAGTAGGCTGTTTATGTGTTTGTGTGTTGGCACCGCGATACACTACATTAATAACTCTGACAGCGCTGTGCGCCCTCTGTAAGAGACTCTGTGTGGCTGGTCGGACTCGTTGGAAGTTAATAGTCAGCATTGATGGAAGCTGGAGGTGAATAGCCAGCAGTGACGGAGGTTAGAAGTTTATAAATTCAAATGGCTCCAAGCACCATGGGACTTAAAATCTGAGGTCATCAGTCCCCTAGAACTTAGAACTAATTAAACCTAACTAACCTAAGGACATCACAGACATCCATGTCCCAGGCAGGATTCAAACCTGCGACCGTAGCAACAGCGCGGTTCCGGACTGAATCGCTTAGAACCGCTCGGCCACAGCGGCCGGCTAGAAGTTTATAGTTAGCAGTGATGAAGGTCAGTGGTTTCAAGTGTTAGCGCGAGCGGAGGGTCTGGACGTGTGTCAGTCACGGAAATTTAATTACGTTGATGATTATATAATTTTTGGAACTGGATGTCACATTATTAAGGTAAAATTTGCTAGATACATTGTTTGCTCAGCAACAAAATATTTCCTTTGCTAAACACATGTCTAGTAGGAGTTAGATCCTACAGTATTAGAATCTTTTATTTAGCTAGCTGTATCGGTGCTTGCTGTATCGGTGTAGTTCATGGAATGAAGATTTTCCGTGAGATAAGTGACTTACGAAATGTATGGGTTATTGTTAGGATTTCTCCTAATTAAGGGCCATGCTTTTGTGTTAATTATTTGAGCAGTCAGATAGCGTATCGTTGTATATTGTGGGTCATAAATGAATAGAATAACTTTGAGCTGTATTTTCCAGGGAAAATTCTTTAGGACAACGTTGAAATAATGAAGACAAACAAAGAGACAATACGTTCAGTTTCACTCAGCAGTTTAAGAACACTGAGTAAGCATTCAGCAGTTTAAGTAAAAAAAAAATTAAATAAAGAAGTTTCAATGTACCGGTACTGTTGTTGCTAAGATTGCAGGGTAGGTAGCTTTCAGAGGTGATGGTATGGACCAAAACAACGGAGAAATGTCCAGTCAACATGGGCTCAAAAAGGCATACCTTAAAAGCTATGGGCACTTATTCAAAAGATGATATGTGTCTCACATTAGCGAAGATGAACAAGTGATCACAGCTCCTCAGGTATGCATTTTAGAGCCCATGTTGACTGGACATTTCTTCATTGTTTTGGCCCATGAAGTTGCCTACCCTACAATCTTAGCAACAACAGTACCAGTATATGCATTGCACTGTCAGTCGCATCATAAAGGTTTCCGCTTATAACTCTCGACTCGTTCGTTTCGGTACACGGTCTCTTACCTCTAACTGATGAACTTATCCTTCTCCATCATCCTAGACAGTTTGTAACTGAATCACTGTACCACCCTGTATATATACAATCATTTACAGGCACCGGCGCCTATAATTTTAACGCTCTTTAAAGTCGCTGGATGACGTTTCCGGAGGTGGGTTCCTGTGTAAAAACGTGGTCTACTAAGTCCCACCTACAACATTTAGGAGTGTTTATAATGAACTATTAAACACCCTATATATTAGAACTGCATAATAATTCCAAAGTGAATAAAGTTATATGAAGATTCAGAGGCGGGATAGAGACAATAGTTTTTTTGTCTCTGCCCCAAATTTTAGAAATGTCCACCAAATTGTACACTGCCCTGTTTTCGGAAACAAAGAATCTGACTAGCAAACTCTTATGACTGCAGTTTCAAAATAATGCAAGCCACCTTCCTTTATTAAGTTTGTATCACTAAAACAATTACGGATGAAATAAAGCTGAGGCAGAAATCACATGCAGAAATTATGAGGTAAAGCCACAATTAACTGAAAATTATAAATAATGTTTGTTCAATATTTGTTGATTTATTTCGGCGAAAATGTAACATTCATTAATACATTCTGACATAACAAATAATAAACAGTTTCATGCTTTTTCGTTAGAAAAAGCACTGGGAACATAATGGCAATCGAAACATAACAAAATAATTGGAGTTATATGTTAATTTCTTACGACATAAATTTAAAAAAATCTTATTTTAAATAAAGTAACAAAATATTGCATCGTATATATTCGTATTAGTATCATTTGTTGTAAGAGGTTCTGCAGCCTTACCTATTATGCAAAAAGGCCTCCTCAGGAATTTTAATCGTCCAATAGCGCCTTGGTACCTAGATCTACAACCAGAGGACCACAGCCTGAAAATAATTACGTCAAATATATTCGTCAGTTACGTAAAATACAACGACAAATGAAATGAAATTGTAAACTGTGAGATTTTCCTACATAAAAGTTAGCATAAAAGTTAGTATAGTTAAGAGAGCGCCAAAATGTAAATGTTCCAGGGAATGGTGTTTACAATAATCCTCATACACTGAGAGCTTATTTTCATTTTCGTCTTTATTGAAAATTTATTAACAATGGTGTTGTCGGAAAACCGATGAACTTTCCGTGTTCCTCTCTCGGTAAGACTCATTAACCATATATTTTACACATCTTAAAAATTTTGGCAAAAAAAATATTTTTAGATTTGCTTTGAGTGAATGAGGTTTCGTATAGGTAGTGACGTGTTTTATAAATACATTTTTGATACTCTAAAATAAAGACTGTTGTTCGTAAGCAATTGAATCAATCCGGTGCTTACATACACTCCTGGAAATGGAAAAAAGAACACATTGACACCGGTGTGTCAGACCCACCATACTTGCTCCGGACACTGCGAGAGGGCTGTACAAGCAATGATCACACGCACGGCACAGCGGACACACCAGGAACCGCGGTGTTGGCCGTCGAATGGCGCTAGCTGCGCAGCATTTGTGCTCCGCCGCCGTCAGTGTCAGCCAGTTTGCCGTGGCATACGGAGCTCCATCGCAGTCTTTAACACTGGTAGCTTGCCGCGACAGCGTGGACGTGAACCGTATGTGCAGTTGACGGACTTTGAGCGAGGGCGTATAGTGGGCATGCGGGAGGCCGGGTGGACGTACCGCCGAATTGCTCAACACGTGGGGCGTGAGGTCTCCACAGTACATCGATGTTGTCGCCAGTGGTCGGCGGAAGATGCACGTGCCCGTCGACCTGGGACCGGACCGCAGCGACGCACGGATGCACGCCAAGACCGTAGGATCCTACGCAGTGCCGTAGGGGACCGCACCGCCACTTCCCAGCAAATTAGGGACACTGTTGCTCCTGGGGTATCGGCGAGGACCATTCGCAACCGTCTCCATGAAGCTGGGCTACGGTCCCGCACACCGTTAGGCCGTCTTCCGCTCACGCCCCAACATCGTGCAGCCCGCCTCCAGTGGTGTCGCGACAGGCGTGAATGGAGGGACGAATGGAGACGTGTCGTCTTCAGCGATGAGAGTCGCTTCTGCCTTGGTGCCAATGATGGTCGTATGCGTGTTTGGCGCCGTGCAGGTGAGCGCCACAATCAGGACTGCATACGACCGAGGCACACAGGGCCAACACCCGGCATCATGGTGTGGGGAGCGATCTCCTACACTGGCCGTACACACTGGTGATCGTCGAGGGGACACTGAATAGTGCACGGTGCATCCAAACCGTCATCGAACCCATCGTTCTACCATTCCTAGACCGGCAAGGGAATTTGGTGTTCCAACAGGACAATGCACGTCCGCATGTATCCCGTGCCACCCAACGTGCTCTAGAAGGTGTAAGTCAACTACCCTGGCCAGCAAGATCTCCGGATCTGTCCCCCATTGAGCATGTTTGGGACTGGATGAAGCGTCGTCACACGCGGTCTGCACGTCCAGCACGAACGCTGGTCCAACTGAGGCGCCAGGTGGAAATGGCATGGCAAACCGTTCCACAGGACTACATCTAGCATCTCTACGATCGTCTCCATGGGAGAATAGCAGCCTGCATTGCTGCGAAAGGTGGATATACACTGTACTAGTGCCGATATTGTGCATGCTCTGTTGCCTGTGTCTATGTGCCTGTGGTTCTGTCAGTGTGATCATGTGATGTATCTGACCCCAGGAATGTGTCAATAAAGTTTCCCCTTCCTGGGACAATGAATTCACGGTGTTCTTATTTCAATTTCCAGGAGTGTATAAGTTTATTTTTATGTAAATTCATGTAAACGTATTTGTGTTTCCTTTATAAAAGTGAACTGGCAGAGCCCATTTGGAAGTTTTCAGTCTTTCGGGATATTAGTAAAAATCGATAAGGAGCACGCGATCTGTTGCATCTCACAGTTCTCGAGCAACCTGTCTTACACGTGTCATATGGTGACAAAATACCGCGCAAGGAAGATATACGAGAAGTTATCAAGAAATACGCTGCATAATTTCTTTTAGAAGCAAAGCAATTTGATTTGCTCCCCTTCAAAGTGCTGTCCTTGGTTAGCAATGCAGTTACCCCACAGTCATTTCTGGAAGGGAGCTCCGCTTTTCTTTCGTGGCCCTCTCAATGTCAGGAATGGCGTCAAAAAGTTTCCTTTTAACCACGGTTTTAATTTTTGGGAAGAGCCAGATGTCGCATGGTGCTAAATCTGGTGAGTAAGGCGGACGTGGAACACTTTCTCCGGCCAAAAACTCGCGAATCAAAAACGAGGAGTGGCGCAGCGCGTTGTCGTGATAGAGAATGGAGCGGTTGGACCTTTTTTCTGGTCTCTTTATTCAAACGTCGTTTCGCAAAAGTCGCATTCGTCCTTGTAAAATTCTACCTTTACCACTGCTGTCCTTGAAACGAACTCTGACCGCACTATACCCTCAGTACGGAAGAAAACAATGAACAAGATTCTGACTGATATGCCAATCTAGGGCGCGGAGATTCACTGATTTTACATTGGGAACAGCGAATTTTCTTCTCAAGGCCATACGTATACATCAAACTTACATGTTCAGTTACAATTTTGGACAGGAAGTCCGGATGTGAATGAAGACGATCCTTCAACTCATTGCAAGCTGACAGACGATTTTCCTTCTGTTCATCACTCAAAATGTCTGGGGACATTTGCAAGTTGTCAGTTAAAATGCTTGTACTGACTCGTATGAGATGCTACGTTCTACGAGAAGCTCTCTGACCGTTATTCGCCTGTCAGAACGAACATTTTTGCCACTTTCTGCACGTTTTACTGTTTTTTCAGGTTAATGGGCGTCCCGAACGTCTCTCGTCTTCTAACGACTCGCTTCCCTTACAAAATCGCTCATACAACTTATAAACAGTCTTCAGAGTTACAGCATCGTCGCCATACACCGTTTTCAACATTTCCTGTGTTTCTTTGGACACTTTTTTGCATCTTGAAACTGAACTGAATGTTCACACGTTGCTCAGAATCCTTGATGAGCGACAGACGCTATAAACATAACCACCCCACTCTAGCGTCGCTGGACGCTGACTGACAAGTCAGAACGTGCCCAGCTTGACACTGCCAGTTTCGATGGATCAGGCTATCGGATAAATTACATCACAAGGTTTAGCGTCATCAGCTGCTGCTAAAAAAGTTCATTCACCGTATTTTCTGATCACACCTCGTATTTGGCCAACTATGATAACCAGTGGTTGATTTAGAGGAGCAATACTGCCGATTAAAACGCATTAGGACTCTTAGTGATTCTACGCCGGTGTGGGAAAACAGTGTTGTTTGAGTGCAACTTTGTCACCCGAAAACAGGCAATGGACTCCGCACAATAATTTGTATCACCATTGATCAGAGACTAGGTGCAACTAACGTCACATACGTAGGATGCTGTTAACCTAACAACGCAAACGGCTTCGTTTGAAGTGGTGTGGTGATGGGAAAGTATGGGCTGCTGACGAATGGTGTCGCATGCCATTTTCCAATGCTTTGGAGAAGCACTATAGTATTATTCCTGGAGTTATGGTGTTCGGAGGCATTGAGTATAGCTTCAGGTCACAGTTGGTAATGAATGAGGTATCTGTGACACCGTAACAGTTCGTGACGGACACAACATGTGATCTCGTGTTACCTCTCATGCGAAAGTGTCTTGGTGCAGGACAGTGCTCGTCCACACGCAGCACATGTCTCTATGAACTGTGCCAGTTCTCAGGATATCAAGTAACAGTTACAACAGTTGTGGGCCTTCTGGCCGCAGAAGAGTGTACATGGCTTTATGACCTTTCACATCCGAATCAGTGATTGCATTTAGCTTAGGGAAGGAGTGACGTTAAACTGATAATTGGGCTCACAGTGCCAGGTTATTTGTAAATTTGGCTCGATTTTGTAACTACTGAAATAAAGCCGTATACCATCTCAGCCATTGAAGTTTCATTTAGTTATCTCATCCTCTTCTGGGTGTTTAACTTTTTTTGTCACGCAGTGTAGGTCGGTGTGAGGTGGAGGTTACACCATTAAGTTAAGTAACGGTTTAGACTTTTTACATAATACTGTTTGTGTTTCCCTTTTTTCGTTGATAAATGTATAGCTATGGTGTTCTTTTAATCATTGACAAAGGTCTGCTTAGGAACTTGTGGGTTTTATTGTTCTGAAGAAGGTGTAGTTATCTACGCCGAAACCTAGGTTAACACTAGGTACTTTTTTCGCAATCGAGGCGGGTTTCTATGTTTTTAATATATTAACCAACAATTGCTGACGCGCTGCGATGTTGAAGATTCTTAAAAGTGTAGGTTTAGTCTCTGTGTTTCCAGTTCGATAGAACACATTCGTCAGGTTCCTTTTACGCTACATCTGTGAAATCCACTAGCTACTATAAAGATAGTATTTCAGTTAATATCTATCACTTGGCGAAGCTTTAAGCCATTATGCAAGATGATGTGTTTATCCACCAGAATAAGAGCGACAAAATCTTCTGAAATACATGCCATACTGAAATATTAAATTGTTTATTTGTTTAAGAAAAGTAGCCTTACATTTAAAATGCGTTGAAAAACCCTGTTACTTTACGAAATTTCAGGGTTTAAGAAAAAATCGGTCAAAGTAACCTGTTTGTCTGAACCACTACTACTTATATTTGGCTTTTATCAACAAAATAAATGTTGTATTAGGAGTGCAAAGTTCCATAAACCACATGTTTCATAGAAAGTAACATAGTTTTTGTTATATCCTAGCCAGTAATGCCACCCGAGCCCGCTGCCAAAAGGTTGGCAGCATCAAAGTCCGGACGCCGTCCGCATAAGCAGCGCCAGCGAGACAGGAAATCGCCGCAAGTCTGCGCGCGCCACCGCTGGCTTCTGGTTTCTTAAGCGCTGGAGTCGCGAACGCTAGGACGGTTCTGTATTCGCCGCTCAGTTGTATACTCGCCACCGAATTGTGTACTTGCTAGTCAGTTGTGTGTTCATCGCAGCAGAGTTGTTGTTTGTCGTCAGCCGACGTTGACCTAGCCGCTCCGACTCGAACTAGACAGATTTCTGTAGACATGGAGTTCACTACTGTGTTTCTGTATCTTCGTTAATAAAGATAAGTACCGACTTTTATTTAATCAGAGTGTTTGGGTTTTCATCTTTCTGTTCACTGTTCCAGCGGACCGGTCGGCCCGCTATTAAAAGTGTGGCGGTGACTTCGTAAGCCGTTTCTACAGCGAATTGTTTGTCGCTACGAACGCCGCCACAAAAGTTTTCATTTGTTAACTTCAATGATGGCAGCCATTTTCAATTTATAAAAGTCACGATATTGGTATTGTCTTCAGGAAATACTAGGGAATATTGTCAGTTATTGTTCATTTGAACATTACAGCTATCATATCCATGTGTAGAGACTTTTGTTATCTACTGTTAAATTTACATATTACCATCGATTTCGTTTTATATGTGCTAATCAACAGTCTGTGCTTATCTAGGAGATTAATCAATGGTCTTCATATATAATTCATGTCAATTTTTAAACGTGTTAAGATTAAAATATCATATGTAAGTGTAATGCATTATATTTGTTTACCATTACTTATACCTCTGGTGTAATTTTGTATGGATTTGAGGGAGAGAAGGGCCAGATTTTTCTGTGCCTATTTTTGATCTGACATTTTACTTAATGCAGTGAACATCTATAATATTACTCTGATGTCTGTTAATGACGTTTCCAATTTGGTTTCATTCTCCAGTCTGTCATTTGAAATAGACTGTCAAAAGCCTTTTCATTGTCACTTAAAAGTCTCCTGTGCTTAAATGGTCATCGTCATATAATCTATTCTTCTTTAGCTTCTCCTGTTGATTCTCCTTTCTTAAGTCCGAATTGATATTTTTTCTAAATACCCAGCAATCTTAGGCTTTAATCTCTCCTTAATAATGTGTTCTAGAATTTTTGAACAATGAGATGGAAAATTCACCAAATTTCTATAATTAGAGCTCCAATTTGTATTTTTTTCTTCACTATGGTACTTTTCCTTTCTACAACTCTCCTTTTCTTTTATCTCAAGCATTCTTTAGTAACTAACGAAGACTACTGTCTGCTCCTGTTGCTGATGCTTGTGTTGTTTCAGGAATTATTCTACTGTAACCTGATAGTTATAGGTCCACTTTACTCATTCTTCACTACTACTGCTACTACTATTACTACTACTACTATTGTACTTATTTAATCTGAAATGTTTTCAACATTTTCTTTAACACATGATATGTTTGGGGAAATAACCTGTTCAACGATCTGCCACAGATTCATACTGGAAGAGAATCTTACTCTCTATGACCTCAATTATGTTGCTTCGAGGTTTGTTCTACTTTTCCATTTCTTTTCGCTAGGTTCTGTACTACCTACAATGCATCTGTCGTGCCTTATTTCTTTGTGCAACCAAGTGTCATCTGCTTTTTTAAATTTCTTTGCAACCTAAAAAATTGGTTTTTCCCAATCTGTTTCTCTCTGTTATGAGAACTAGTATTTCTTTGACATCTGTGGTTTCCTTGCATTGACTTTCTATATATTACTATACTACCTGTGGCTTAGTAATATTTTCTCAATCCTTTAAATTTACATTTTCCCGTATCTTGCTTATCTTCTCTGTCTGAGACCTAAATTCTTCAGTTATGTCTACACCTTTTCTACTCGTCCCTCTCGGTCTCAGTTATATATTGTTGTTGTTTAAATCTAATATCGCACTTAGCTACAATTAGTAAGTAATACTAACAGTCTCTAAATCTGTTAGAAATTACTAGGTGAAATTTGGTTGTGTTTCTTCATTAATCAAAATATATTTCATACCAAACATTTTCTTCCAGTGCTTTAAAAATATATCTTTTTCTCTTGTTGCACAATGTACCCATTCATTTTTCCCATCAAAATTGATTCTCCATTACTATAATAGGCTTGTCTAAAGACCTTCTGATAAACCTATTATATATTGTCCCACGAGGAGTGGTCAACATGGAGGGATATGACAGGAACGATTATTCGAAGCGAAATGGTTTAGTATATATGGACTCAAAAATTTATTCCTTAAGAGCTCTGAATACTTCTTCATCCACGATACTGTGAATCGGAAGTCTTTTACTGGAAGCTCTTTGCTTTCCATATTTTGGGAGGCCGTAGCATGGACCAAATCAACAAAAAATTGTCTGGTAAAAACTGACTCTACAAGGCAATCCGTAAGAGGTATGAGCAATTGTTCAATAAGAGAGATGTGTCTCACAATAGCGAAGGTTAACAAGTCCTCATAGCTCTTCAGGTACTCATTTTAGAGCCCATGTTTACTAAACAATTCTTTCTTCAAATGAGTCAAATGGTTCAAATGGCTCTGAGCACTATGGGACTTAACTGCTGTGGTCATCAGTCCCATAGAGCTTAGAACTACTTAAACCTAACTAACCTAAGGACATCACACACATCCATGCCCGAGGCAGGATTCGAACCTGCGACCGTAGCGGTCGCGTGGTTCCAGACTGTAGCGCCTAGAACCGGTCAGCCACTCCGGCCGGCAATTCTTTCTTGATTTGGTCCATGCTACATCCTCTTACAATATGGAAAGCAAAGAGTTTCCAGTAAAAGATATTTGTTTGACAGTATCGGATATGAAGAAGCACTCATAGTTCTGAAGGCATCAATTTTACAGCCCATATTTACTTGCCTTTTTTGCTTCGAATGATTGTTCCTGTCATATCCCTGAATACTGATCCTTTATCCTGTGACACTCTATATGGTTCAGTGTCTCTCACAATTCCTTTTCAATTTTTAGTGACTTTCTCCTATTTTATATTTTAATTTTAAATTCCTTGCAGCTTTTAGAGTTTATTTTACTGAGTAGTAACATGAGAAGCCTCTATAGTACATTTTCCCAGCCATATCATGATCCCATGATCAGTGGTATAATTCACTTCTATTCCCTTATTCATGACATTAAATATTATTTCTCAATTACTTAGTGTTCTCATTCACTATCAGAATAACAGTATTTTACAGAGTAGCATTGTTGTGTAATGCTACAAAAATCTCTTCAGGAACTTCAGTATTATATCCCAACAAATGAACGAGCATAACAGCCCTCTTGATTAGCTGAAATAATGAGTTTAATATTAATTTGTACGCTGATGCTTCCTTACATTAACTACAGACTGAATAGCGGCGCTACAGTTAAGAGGTATCGCTAGGTGCATAAGTTTATAAAATTTGTCTCAATAAAGGTAAGACACCATAGATATACAATACGCAGAATGGGAGTAGTAATTATAAATAATAATTCCATTCCATTAACGCACTCCTACTTTCGTTTAGGGGAGTGACAATCCTGGTGTCTGCACACGGGTTACTGACTTGTAGGCTGCCTTAAAAGCCGAAAGCCTGGCGTATCACTGAAACAAACAGAAAACTATCTAGATCACGAACGTCTGGGAATGTCTGAGATCTGCGTTAACAAAATTTATCTGTTATATTTAGGATGAACTGAGTTCTGGTACAACTGTGTGGTTATATGCTTCCTATATTACTGTATCACTGTAAATGACATATTAAGATAAATGTACTGTTGAATGCCTAGCATTTAGCGCAATGGGTCGATTGCGCTGAACTCTTTTTCGTCTTTAGTTTTGCCTTGCCGAGCAGCAGAATCTGCAGCCTTTCCCACGCTACAAGGAAACCGCTTGTGCTACGTCCTTTATCGCACTGAAGGAATTAATACAAAACGAGTATTAGAGAACATTTATCGCTCTGTCTCTGACGTTCGTTTATATAGGTACTATCTTGTTGCCATTTAGGCAGTGTGATAAAATTACTGTCGTGTTCATATATAGCGAACATAAAAAATGGAAACAGAGGCAAAATAAGAAATCAACAAGGATAGCGAAAGTAAAAACAAGATACCTGAATTACCGAAAGGCAATATTAAGAAACTCATATTACTTATGGAAGGCAGAAAAATGTGTTGATTTGGTGCGAGTATTTCCTTGGAATTAATATGAGGACACCGGCTACTTTTGTCAAATAAGATATGTGTGCATTCTATTGCCTGTTTTCTGTTCACTTCAGTAGGCTCTTTCAGCAGTTTTACTTGGTGGCTGTGAAATGCTGCGCCTCATCCAACGATGTTGGAAACGAAACAGTATGCAAGTTAATCTTACGAGAAGTAGCGAATAATTATGACACAATACTGGTGTTTAAAGTACCCCTGTCATGAAAATATCGTTTAACACATCAGGATGATTATCTCAATCCAGTTAATTGTCCTTTCCCACGGATCGGCAACATAAGGTACATACTGTGTGTTTTTCGTGTCGCCCTGACAACTCTGTGAAACAATGTTCTCATCTAATACCTGTACGGGAGAGCGGCAACACAGCTGTAGATCTATCTTCTCGGAAATATTCAAGATCAGTGTTCCATTTGACTATCTGTATTTGTATATTCTGTAGTTTTTCTTCGTAATTTTGATCTAGTGTCAAGATAGGTCTCGCGATATGTCTACGGATTTCCATTAATGAAGTTCCATCAAAAACTGATACCTCTTCGCCCTCTTTCCCCAAGTAAAGAGAAAATCACCAAACAAAGGGTAACAGAAATGTTGACGTCCTCATTTGTTTTCCGTACTTGTGATCGCACTTGAGGCTGTTCTCTATATGCTAGAACGCATGTTGCAATGCTGACCTGTTTTCCTTCGTATAACGCGAGCAAGCGTGCTGGTGACATGTGTGAACGTTACGTGACCACGAGCGCCGTTGATGTTTCCGCATTGCGACGTAGTTATGTATAGGTCCCTCGCATGTTGCACAACACGTAAAGCAATTACTGCAACTGCAAGAGCGGCTGTAGCTTTACTGTGTGTTCCTACAATGGGCTTTTATTAATCGGATGACTATGGTTGTGCATCTTCCACCAGTCAGCAACTTTTTCAACGGGACTGTTTCCCAAAAACTGGAGTGCATGTTGCAGTCCGAAGCAAAACAACAAAACTAGTGCGAGGCTTAATTAAAATTAATAGTACTCAATTGAAGTATCTTCTTACAGTGCTAATGTATCTTCATCAAAATCTACAGTGACGTGGTTGTTTCCACACGCAGTTTTAGTTACCAGCATATAAATCCATGGTTATTTCATAATTATTAAGCTAAATGCACTTAAATGGGAGCACTATTTGGTGAGAAATATTATTTTATTAGCTTACAATGTGCAGCACAGATAGGAACACAAAATGAAACGGAAAGAGTAAAGCCGACAATCTATGGAAATAAGGAATTAACTTAGATAATACTGAAAAAATGAAAACCGAACACTTTTTGAAGGTATGTAACCTAGCAAGTCTAAAGGTGCACGCCTTCATGAGCCACTGAACATCTGTATACTGTGTAAGTGGATGAACACAATTTAATGTGAAGTTTGCAACACCTTACCTGATAAAATACTGTAATTTACAACTGATAAACTTCAGAGCCATTCTTTCGCACAAGGCTTCAATATACTCTTTTCGTGACATTTTGTAGATCTCATTCTGTACACTTGTAACCCTTAAAACTAAACTTCATCAGCCATCATAAAATATTAAAAACTTCATGTCCCACCACATTTCACATCCCCTCCGTTTCTAGACTTTCACATCTTCCACTGTCAAAGCTAACCCCGTGAATAGACATCTGCTCCTTAAATGTTGTTATCTACGATACTGTTTCCCATATGGGATCAGAGTTCCGTGTCCTTTGCCAATATATCCCACAGTTGATAGTTAAAACTGAGATAGTGTTAAGCTCCTGTATTGCTTGACACTGAGTCGATTGTTGTCCTTACTGTCGTGGGCTTTAAGTCGGACGCTACTTTGATACAGCTCTCAGTGCTAGTCTACCCTTCTTCAGGTCTCATCATCTCCACATGCATACTATGTCTTACATCCATTCCAACCTGCATACCACTGCCAAGTCCGTCCCTTCCACCCTGTCCCTTCCCAATCTTCTCTTCATTACCAAATTAATTATTCCTTGATGTCTTTGGATATGTCCTGTCGACCGATCCCTTCTTTTAGTCAATTTGTTTCATGAAGATCTTTTCTCGTCAGTTCGATTCAGTATCTCTTAATTAGTAACTCAAGTTTCTAGTCACTTATTGTTGACGTTTCACATATACTTAAGGATCCATTTCCAACAAATAACTCAGAAAAGACTACCTAACACCTAAGTTTATGTTTGAGGTTAACATATTTCTTACTTTCAGAAATGCTTTTCTAGATACTGCGAGGCTGCCTTTTACATGCTCTCTTTCCTCGGTCAGTCATTTTTGTTGTTGCCCAGAACGCAAAACTCATCCACTGCTCTTAGTATTAATTTTATTTACCGAGTTCTCTCACTGTCGCCTCTTTTACTTCACCGACATTTCATTACCGCTACTTCACTTTTGTAGATGTTCCTCTTACAACCTCATCTCAAAACGCTATGTACTCCTTTCAACTTATAAGTCTTTTGGCGTCCCTTCCAGAATCACAATGTGTTAATCAAATCGTAAAATTTTTATTTTTCCTATTAATTACATACTTCTGAAGTCGTTAATGAATGTCATGTCTAATTAATGTAACTTAAAGAGATTTAAAATAAGCCATAACATTAAAGTTGCTACGTCATCAATTCTAGAAAGAAAAAGGAAAAACAGAATTAAATGGGTTTGTCTTTTGAGAAAGCTTTTGAAAATGTTAATTGTCATGCGCAAATAGTACAGAAAAGACCTAAGCCAAACATGTAGAGACGATCCCTAGAGTGAATTTCTTTCTCTGTTATAATCAAATGCTATTATAATAATCACAATAATCAGGGCGTAAATTTCTGTGAAGTCGTGAATTTTAGGACTTATTTTCTACACGTGAAAGAAGAAAATACACGTATATAGACGTGCATCTGGAACGCTTTATTTCTATCTCCTAACCTATAAATCAATGAAGGAAATTCACGGGAATAGAATATACCATGAAACCACTTTCAACTCATTCTTCCACGTAATACTCAAAATTCTACCTTGCTCAAGTAGAAATTCTAAATAAGAGATTCTATGGCATTTGGATAGGAAGAGGTGAAGCAATTTCCTGGCCTCTGCTATATCCGGGCATAAACCCACTAATCTTTTTTCTGTTCTTTTTTATCTTTTTTTGGTGGTGGGGGGAGGGGGGAGAGAGACTTTAAATCTCTTGTATATTGAAAACCGCTGAAAAAAGCAGACTATCATCAAACACGCTTTACGGGAGGCTGTGAAGTAATACACACCACTCCAAATATATATCAGCACATTCGGATTCAGTGGGACGATGCATGTAAGGAAGAGTTTGATATCGTTTGCTGGTGGTACTGTTCCCATGAGTTTCCCGCGATTAAGGCACTACGAACAGGTGTAGAAAACAGAAATAAAGTGTTTCTAGACACATGTGAATATGACATTTTCTTACGTGATGAGTAAAGAATATGTCCAGGAACATGAACCGTAACTTAATCGTAAAAGAGTTTTGTTGAAGCTGATCTGGAAACTTAGTAAGGACTGTCTCTGGTCTTACAAGCTTTGTTTGTTATAATAACCATTCTTTAACGTGATGACAGAAATGAAATGTAATCAATACACTCACCTCAGGCAAAATTCTATACTAAACCAAATTACGACTACGAACTCCATGTAGAAAAGGATGGCTCTGGCGTCTTCTTCGTACTCTTGTATCGTAGAGAAAACGCTCAAGGCGAGGCACGTGAAGACCATGCAGAAACTGAAACAAACAGGAAAAACGGAAACTGACACACCGGAATCGTGCACCAGACAGACGAAATTTCATAGCTCGTTATTGTTATTTTATGAGGAGATGAAAGAGTCCTGGAATAAAGCATCTATCACAGAAGTCACGTATGCGGATAAGATAGGAAAGTTAGTTTAAACTGTATAATTATATTTAGAGCTTCTTCATAGTATATCAAGAGGATACGAACAAGGAAATAAACGAGAAGATTGTATGTATATGTGTATACAAGGTGTTCCAAAAGGTTCACTGTAACTTCAGTGTGTTATAGCACCCGAACTGATTAAGATATTCACACCATGTTTAACTGATGTGACACACAAATTCAAAAAGTTCTGTTTGAATGTGTTCCAGGTTGCCGTGAGTGCTGGATAATGATAACAGTTCAAGAAACGTCTCAGTGTGTGGAGTGGTTTATTCAGACCAAGTCGGACACGCAGGTTCAAAGGAACTTCCAAACATGGTATAGGAAGCAACTACCATGGAGGGCGTCGATGCGCCGATGGTATAGAAACTATATGCAGACAGGAAAAATTGATGTGAGGCGTCATCCTGGACGGCCTGGAACAAGTGAAGTCGACATACAACGGATACTGTTGGTTTTTCAACCATCTCCACAGACACCTTTCCGGAGGGCATCGCAGGGGCTGCAGATCTTTGGGGCGACCGTGCACTGGATCCTTCGAAAATGTTTACAGATGCGTCCATACCGATTACAACTGCTGCACGCATTGAAAGCAGATGACAAGCCACAGCGTGTACGTTTTGTTGTGGACATTCTTCACTGTTTAGGCGAGAACAGAAATTTTCTAAACAACCTAGCATTTTCCGACTAAACGACGTTACTCGTGTGTGGTAAGGTAAACAAATATAATGCTCGTATCGGGCACAGGCTACTAGCATACTGTGAGGGATGAGTTTACGTCGTTTTGACGGCCCGAAAGTGACTGTGTGGTGGTGTTTGATGGTTGATACCGTAGTGGAACCATTTTTTTCCTCAGAAAAACACAGTTAACTCGAACAGTTACCTTGTTATGCCGGAGCTGTTTGCGTTATCACAGTTGGTTGACCACCAAGACACAATCGTTTTCGAACATGCACCGGTACTTCAGATGTTCTAGACAAAATGTTTCCAAATCGATTGATTGGCTCGGGTGGTCCAATTCTCTGGTCTCCTAGCTCGCCTGACGTTACACTGACAGATTTCTTTCAGTGGCGTAAATCAAGGACAGGATCTACCTGACGCCTGCCAGCCAGATTGATTTAAAGAACCGAATCGTTACTTCCAATGCCCCAGTTGACGCGAGTATTTTGCGCCTAGTGTGGATAGACCTTGAATACAGACAGCTCTAATGCGCGCCATCACGGGCACATATTTTGAAACTGACTGAAACAAGCGTTGTGAGATAGTGAGCACATAAGCCAAACAAGGTGTTAATTGCTCAACTAGACTGGATGCTATAATACATTAAAGTTGTACCGTACCTTTTGAGACACCGTATTTATATATGCAGTTCTCGCTTAACCCGAGACATATAACTATCTCAAAAACGAGGCACAGTACGAAAAAAAAGACATTCTAGGTGAAAAGTTGATATTAATAAGGGAGACATCCGTGTATGCTACAAATGGCCACCTCCCAACTACGCCTCATGCGTGGGCGTGGTCACTTTATATCTTAAAATCGTAACCCCCTTCTTTTAACGCATTTTCGGATTGTATGCCAAAACATACACACTGTTTACTCAAACCATTGTTTCCCAATCGAGTTAGATTGGGCTGTAATTCACAAATATCAAGTGTGCATGTTTTTCCAATTAAAAACCGATGCATTTGAGTCTATACTTCGTTTACGATCTAAATGTAAACCTTTGTGTTCTATCAGTCGATATTTGCACACGAAATTTACCTTAGTGTTCCAAATTTGATTATTTAGTACAATATGGTTAGCTGCTTCAGTGTATGATTAGAAGCTACGTTAGCGTGAACCAGGACCAACGACGTGGACGTAATAGTTTCCTGTTCCCATCGGAATTCTAGATTTAGATGAATCCCCTTTCCACTGGCCATTGGGGTACTTAATATTGATGAGCCCCTCGCCTATCACCACTGCATGCTTGATGGTTCAAATGGCTCTAAGCGTTATGGGACTTAACATCTGAGGTCATCAGTCCCCTAGACGTAGAACTACTTAAACTTAACTAACCTAAGGACATCACAAACATCCATGGCCGAGGTAGGATTCGAACCTGCGACCGTAGCAGCAGCGCGGTTCCGGACTGAAGTGCCTAGAACCGCTCGGTCACAGCGGCCGGCTTGAATGTTAGATCTCGGTGAGTATCCATAGCAGGTGCGCCTGCCACTGCCACTCCATGGACACTTTACCTTATTACAATAGTCTCGTTTTGTATTCCACCGGTAGCCGCATAGCTGCCAGCACGAGCATTACGTCGGTTGGATGGAAATGCACACCGAAATAAGTTAATCTGATAGCAAGGTTCGAGGGGAGTCAGTGAAATCAAATATTCCGATGGGTTCGGGACTCACCACAGTCAACACCGTAAGGAACGAAGGTCTACGTTACCATGTAAGTAGCTTTTTTGGCAGAAATTCCAATGTCTCGCAATATTATTTGTACTTTATATATAAGCTCAGCGCCTGCTGCTTTGTTGCGTAGACTGTATGATCTGAACATGTCTTTTGCGTTTTTGTGGTGTCTTTTTATATCTAACCGAGTAGTTAAATTACAATTTTCATAGATTTAGCTTTAATATTTTATTATGTAACGAAATATTTCCATAAAAACTTTCATCACCCATTTCACCCTCGTAGGGTTTGAATTCCAAAATACAGTGAAACACGATTTTTAAAATTCATAACAAAGAAGCCAAATACAAATTTTCATCGATTTAGCTTTGAAAATGCTTTCATAATGTAAGTTTACAAAATTTTTAATGCTCTATTTCACTCCCTTAGGAGGTAGAATTCCCAGAAACATTGAGACACATATTTTTATTTGCAACCGAGAAGCCAAGTGCCAATTTTCATCGATATAGATGTAGAAATAAATTAGTAGTTCTCTAATAAAGAATTATGTTCGTAAAAACTTTCATTCACGATTTCAACCCCACAGTGGGTATATTGCCGAAAATGCTAAAACAGGATATCTATTTCTTTACTTAAAATTTCCGGGCTCCAACTGCGGGAGACGAAACGTCAGCGGAGAGTTTTATACATCGACCACGGCATATTAGCCCGTGAAGTTTAAATGAAGACAATACCGGCCATGAAAGCCTACATTGTATGATCGATATCTCTTTATTTCTGATCGAGAAACCAAATACTAATTTTCGTAGGTCTAGATTCAAAAATTCGACGTATATTAAAAAAAAAAACTTTCATTCCCTATTTCACCCCTCTTAGGAGGAATTTCGAAAAATCTCTTCTTAATCGATGCTTACATTGTATAACCTTCTGGGGCCTCGTTCAGGACTAGATGAGAAAGGGATATTCCGATCATATATAAAACAGTTTTTCGGAACATTTCGTAAATCACATATTGCTGCAGAGGAGGACACACAAACCATAAGGCACCATTGTTTGTTTTCGTATATCAGAAAAAGGGATTCACTGCAACTAGTGCCGCCCATTTGTTATAAAAGATTTACGAGGGGTAGTCACAAAAATTTTGATATAAGGGGCGATCAAAACATTTTCGTTTGAAGGTCGTACAGATCACAATCGATATTCCAATCAGGCAAAATTGTGGTGAGCACCGAGACAATGATCCCATTGACGCACGAGGTTGAAGATTCCCGTCTTGTAAAACACCGCTTCCTGTTGCGTGACCTCGTCCAACAGCAATCGTAGACCCTTTAGGGCCTTATTTTAAGGGACCGAAGGGGTGATGTATGGGTAGAGATCAGTGCTATAGTGCGGGTGCTCGAGTTTCTCCTCCTTCAGTTGGCGTAACTTTAACGTTATGACCTTTGCGATTGGGGTTGTGCGTTATCATGATGCAAAAGCACCATTATCGCACCATTCCAGAACGATAGTTTTCATCATATAGGCAGTCCCACACATGTTCTTCATTCTCCGACAGATATCTACCGGTATTTGTCCTTCGGCAAGAAAAGAATAAAAGCACATTGGTATTGTTTGGACGCATTTCGTAATTACATCGCCAAAGTTCACATTTCTGCATTTGCTGCAGGCACGTGAGAAAGAGACGAATGCCACACGTATTCATTGTTTACGTTTCGGTGTTTATATACCCGCATTGGAGTCGGGCTACGTTGCATAAACGCTGCTGCAACTCCCTCAAATGGAAACTTTTTCATCACCCCTAATAGTAGGTACGGTTGTGCAAGCCTAATACGCTGCTGAAGGGACTAAAATAAAATAGCGCAGCCCATCGATAAAGAGGAGTATCGTGTGGTGATTTTTTCTGTCTTAAATGGGAAATACGTCGCAACAATCCAGGGTGAGTTGGTGGAAATGTATGGAAATAATGCACCGTCATATGACATAGTAATTACATAGTGCAGACGATTCCATTGTAATCAAACAAAACTGAATGACGAACGATGAAAAGCCAGACTATCTCTCTGTGAAGAACCGAGAATCACAAGAGAAGTGGAGGTCATGATGCTCAAAGACTAGCATATAATAAACGAGGCAATAGTGGAAAAAGTGAAAACAAGTCATGGGTCAGTTTAAAACATCTTTCGCGACATTTTGAATTTGACAGATCGCTGGCCCACTGCGTTTCGCGACTGCCTACGACCATTCAAAACGTCCACTGAACTGAGGCATGCCAATCTAGATGACTTCTGGGGTATCCACCTAGCCACCAGGAACGACAGGTGGATTGTTGCCCGCTCTTTTATTGAGTTAATCACGGGAGGGTGCTGACAGACTATGCTCATAAGGGGCAGTGCATGAAATAGAATGGGCGCTGATGACCACGCTGTTTAGCGCTCGAAAACCTCAAACCACACACCCATGAAACAGAAATGAGCGTTTGGCGTCATTGGCCGGGAGACCCCTTGTGGGCAGGTCCGGCCGCCTTGGTGCATGTCTTATTACATTCGACGCCACATTGGGTGACTTGCGGGCCGGACGGGACTGAAATGTTGATGAAGACAAGACAACACCCAGTCCCTGAGCGGAGAAAATCCCCGACCTAGCCGGGAATCGAATCCGGGAGCGCAGAACGGCAATCCGTCACGCTGACCACTCAGCTATCGGGGCGGACAGGGCAGGCTATCATAGGTGCTTAGTACTGAAATCTCCTGACAGTGCTAATGGAGGTTATGCTCCATATTAACGCCCCATGTCGTTCTGCACAGGGTGCAGTCACACACACTGGTTTTTGGGCTGTCAGGCCTTATCTCAGTCCCGTATTCAGCTGACATGGCACCCATGGTTCTTCCTTATTGCTGGGGCGAAGAAACCGTTACGTGCCAGGCACTTCCTGAATGACAAGAGATGATATTCGAGGTGGAACGGTTCTTGATCAGTCAAAATTCAATCATACACAGTCAATGTCTCCAACAAGTAATCCGTCGTTGGGACAAGTGTGTCACACTGTAGGTTAAATGTTCAGAGAATTTCTAACACAATCATCAAGTCTCATGATTGCAGCTTTATTTATCGAGGTGTTAATTGAAACTGTGCGGTTCAGTCACACTGATATGACCACCGCCTATGCTCGGCGGCAACGTGCAATAATCACTCAAAAACGGCAGATGACACCTTTAGCGCAGGAGGGTATATACAGCCTGTGGAGAGAGCGGATAGAACAGTGCATTCGTTATAATGCGTAATTTATCTGACGTCGAAAACGGCATGATCGTTGGCTTTCGCACCAAAACAGCCAAGCCTGTAAAATGTTGATATGCTGCCATGGTTAAAGTATACTGTGCACGACAAAATGGCGTTATCTAAAACCTTCACCGAAGTAACAGTGGTGCACCACGAGTCGTAGATGCCAGTGGTGAAAGATGGATGTGGAGGCGTTTATGGGCGAATAGACGTACATCTGTTCAGCAGATGACCGCCAATATGAACCAAGGGGCAATCGACAGTGCTTCCTCAACTACCGTTCAGCGGACATTGCTGCGTACGGGCCTCCACAGCAGGCGCCTGGTTCGTGCACCCATGGTGATTGCTGTTCACTGGCGACGGAGGTTGGAATTTGCACTCCAGTACAGCAACTTCACGTACACTGAGTAGTGGCGATAGGTGACTTTTGCACATGACAGATGACCGTTGCCGTGGGCCGCGTGATACTTATAAAAGGAAACACTCTTCCACAATCGTCGAAAAGGTCCACGGCGAGGAGCGAGCGTTGTGGTGTGGGGGATGTTTTAGTGGCATTCCCTGAGTGATATCGTCATTCTGGAAGGCACAATGGACCAACCCAAGTATGATATTTATCTTTGTGGACCACGACCATGATTACTGCAGTTTGTTTTTCCATGGCACGACGGCATCTACTAACAGGACAATGCAATTTGTAAAACTGATCGCAGTATACATGCGTGGTTCGAAGACTAGGATGAGTTTACCCTACTCACCTGGCCACCAGACTGTCCGAATGTAAACCTAATCGTGAATCTGTTGGACCACCTCTATTGGGCTACTTGCGCCATGGATCCCTGTCCGAGAAACAAAGCACAGCTGGCCATGGCCCTAGAGGTGGTATGGTTCCCCTGTTGATACGTTCCAGAATCTTGTTGAATATTTTCGTGCGCCTCTCACAGCAGTCCGCGCTGTGGAAGGTGGTTGTTCAGGCTTTTGAAACGTGCTCACATTATTGTGACTGGACAGTGTATAGACTACCATCCGTACATAAATTACAGTGAATCTATATCCTCAACTCAATGTTGGTTTCTAGCGGTTCTAGGCGCTCAGTCCGGGACCGCGCGACTGCTACGGTCGCAGCTTCGAATCCTGCCTCGGGCATGGATGTGTGTGATGTCCTTAGGGTAGTTAGGTTTAAGTAGTTCTAAGTTCTAGGGGACTGATGACCACAGATGCTAAGTCCCATAGTGCTCAGAGCCCTTTGAACCCAAGGTTGGTTTAAGCAGCTCAACCTTTTACTAGGCACAGTTCGTTGGAGGTGGCACGCTCCTGCTCAAGAATTTTAAAGTGAGTTATCCAGATATTTACAGGGTGCCCTACAACTTAACATCGACACCCAACCAACAAATCACTGCCAGAACTGAAAGAAAATGTAAGTGATATTTTCCACTTACTTGAGCCGCTATGATTGTTTCACATCTCTCTACACGCTGTTGCCTAATACATCGCATCTCAGCTTGAATGGTGATTCGACTGACTGAACAAGATGTACGTCGGTTGAGTCGGTTTTCTCTACATAGTGTAAACCAGATGTGTCTTGGTCCGTCTAAGTAACACGTAGAGAAACGTAGATTCACCAGCCTGTTCCACCTCTACCGTAAATGTTAATTTCGGATTGATACCGTTAATAATGATTGAAAAGTGTTTAAGACAGTAAAACGTTATCTACTCTATTATATTAAACTTATCTGGACACCTGTTAGTGGACACTGGCGCAGAATGTCCATCCTTCGCCTTATGACGGCTTCAGCTCTACTGGGGACACTCAACGAATTCGCTGAATGCAGAAGGAGGAACTGCAGCCCATATTTCCTCAAGAGCAGAAACCAGAGACGACAGTGATGTTGGACCCAGGGATCTGGAGCGAACTCGACGCTGTAAGTCATCCCAAAAATGGCCCATTACGTTCAGATCCGAACTCTGGGCAGGCCAGTTCATTTCAGGAATGCTATAGTCCACAAACCATTGCCTCACAGATCCTGCTTTCCATCTGGTAACACCACCTCCTCCGCATACTACGTATGGTGGCAGGTAATATTCTTCAGGCATTGGCCAAACCCAAATCTTTCCATCGGACTGCCACTCTGTAATTCGTGGTTCATCACTCCAAACTGTTTGTTTACTGTTATCCACTGTCCAGTGGCGTCGCTCTTTAAAATGGTTCAAATGGCTCTGAGCACTATGGGATTTAACATCTGTGGTCATCAGTCCCCTAGACTTAGACTACTTAAACCCAACTAACCTTAGGACATCACACACATCCATGCCCGAGGCAGGATTCGAACCTGCGACCGTAGCAGCAGCGCGGTTCCAGACTGAAGCGCCTAGAACCGTTCGGCCACAGCGGCCGTCTGGCGTCGCTCTTTACACGAAACCAAGTTTCGCTTAAAAGTGACTACAGAAATGAGTGTGGCTTTTGGGAAGCTGCTCTGCCATGGCACCCCGTTCCCTTTAACTCCCTACGCACGGTCATTATGCTAGCTGGACTTCTGGTAACGCTTTCATTCTCATGAGTGATTCCTTCCGCTAATTTCATACAATTTTTACAACAATCATCCGCAGTGCTCGAATGTCCCTGTCAGTCAGTCCGTGAGGTTTGCCTGGTGTTGGTTTAACTACGGTTGGTTCTTCGCCTTTCCACTTCAAAATCACATAACTGACTGTCGACCTGAGCGAGTTATAAAAGTGTTGAAAGGTCCTTGATGTGCCGGCCGCGGTGGCCGAGCTGTTCTAGGCGCTTCAGTCCGGAACCGCGTGACTGCTACGGTAGCAGGTTCGAATCCTGCCTCGGGCATGGATGTGTGTGATGTCCTTGCGTTAGTTAGGTTTAATTAGTTCTAAGTCGTAGGGGACTGATCACCTCAGCGGTTGAGTCCCATAGTGCTCAGAGCCATTTGAACCATTTTTTTGTCCTTGATGTATTTATTACTTAGGTAGTACCGTATGACTTGCCCATCTTCGAAGTCAGTGAGATTTCCTCACCGACACACCCTACTTTTACTCCCCTTTACTGATAACACAGTTCTTTTTCTCCTCTTTTTATACTCTCTCGTGAGGCCTAGTAGTTAACTGCGCATTCTACAAGGGTCTCGGGTGACTTCTGATCAGATAGTGTACAAGGCGGCAGTGAGGAGTGGCACAGTGGTAAGAGACTGAACTCGTCTTAGAAAGGACGCGGTTTTAATTCTTCTTCGGCTATCCAGATTCAGGTTTTCCATGGTTTCCCTACAACGACACGTACTATTTCCTTCGTTATTGTTCCACGATCGAAGTGTTCCGCATCCAGCGACTTTGTTGTCAACAGTATTTACAACCCATCCTTCCCTCTTTCGTTTGTGACAGTCATCTGAAGTGGTGTAGGCAAAGATCTGACAACGCGGCATGATAAAAATGTGGGTTTCATTTCTCTTGGATAGACAAAGTGTACCGATGGTAGAAGGCAGGAGCTTACTATAGAAGATATAACTTCATCTCGAATTGTAAGAACTGTACAAAAAGAACGGTTTACAAACCATAAATAAGTGGTTAAAAGATCTTAACAATAGCACTAAGATGTTTACACGTGTTTCAGTAATCGATGTCTATGTAGTATCGTAGGCGACTGAAATGTAAAGCATCACGAATTTACAGTATAATGTTCTCTTCATATAAACTTGAATATGTTACGTTGTCTTATTCTAATAAATCAGTAAACCAACTACAGCTATGGTTGACGTTACGACAGCTATGTGAAGTTGTAAGTTTGTAATTAAAAACAGTGAATACTGTTCAAGTTTAATGTCCTTCGAAACGTATGGAACTGTCTTACGAATACCGCACAGGACCGAGAGTAGTTTAGGTGGAGCGACAATTGAGCATTTTCGAACGCTGCGGTCGCAATGGCGCCGACATCGGACGATTCTATCGACGACCGATGTTGACAAAAGACGGACGATCCTTCGAAACCTAAATGGCAGCAGGTGCGTTGTCTCAGTTTAGTCGACCTTATCGGCCGACATAACAACCGTTCGGTGGTGGTCAGTGGAATTGAAATCTGTTGCCGCGCGGTCTAAGGGCGCCTTGTCACGGTCAGTGCGCCCCCCCTCCCCCCTCCCCCCCGTCGGAGGTTCGAGTCCTCCCTTGGGTATAGGTGTGTGTGTGTGTGTGTGTGTGTGTGTGTGTGTGTGTTGTCCGTAGCATAAGTTAGTTTAAGTTAGATTAAGTAGTGTGTAGGCTTAGGGACCAATGACCTCAGCAATTTGGACCCACAAGACCTTGTAATGGTTCTTTATTTACTTGACCATTACGGCACTCCAACCACAGCTCTCGTTACCAGTAATATCGTAATACTTTTCTGCGAAGTAACAGACATATTTTTGTGACAATATTCACATCTGGTTTTATTAATGCATAGGTACTCCGATGTATCGATATATTACAGTGATATGGTTCTTGTGTGTATTCATCTCTGTGAGACTGTCATAATCTTTGACTTACTTGTAACAGTTTTGGCGCTAATGCGCACAGAGCAGTCTTTGTTTCACTTTGCAGAAGTTAAGTTGTTATTTCGCTTTGTAAAAGAACAATCAAGTCTTGTGTTTGGTTAAAGTGGAAATTAAATATATGAAGATTGATACAAAACTGTTTTCTTGATGATGTGACAACGAAGAAGAAGTATATGTGAATTTACAAGAAGCTTAATAAAAATGTGGATCTTGAACACCAAGTCAAAAATTATTTCTACCATACCATTGTTCTGATCTGGGATTGTTTGATCATTAAGAATTTCCTGAAAAACGCGTTAGGTCTTCAAATATTGCTAAAATACAGATCTGGACCTTCTAGCAGTCAAAGTGGAATCACCCTAGAATCAACAAGATGACCCATAACAACTTCGGCGAAATCTACGTGGGAATCCATTCAAGACAAGTGCCAAAATTAATGACTTTTTTACAGTGACTTTATTATTCCCATTCTGACGATACCATCCACAGTCAATAACTTTGTTGTTGCCCGTTAAAACGAACATAATGCAGCGTGAGCAACATTATTTATCTGATTTCTAACCTACTTTGCAAGTGGTGGTATTGTTAGAACCTTACCACTAATTTACATTCTTAAATCTGTATTTTTTTTTTGGTCGATGTTCTGTTGCGCATGCGGACGCCGTGTCATGTTATTAAGACTACGCTACATTTATGTCTCGAGTTAGTTCTTCTAGTAAATTTTCGTCATATGAGAATAAAAAAAGTCAGCTTTTCTTTGTGCTCAGATTTTCCTACGTAAACGTTTCTCCTTCGGTTGCGATAAAAGTGTTCACTGAAAAATCGGGTTAGTTTTCATCTTCATAAAGCATCTAATTACATACACTTAATTACGACTGTAACTGTGAAATCCGCGATTGGTTACGCATCCGCATTTGGTCTAAATATGCTAATTAATGTTTGGAATTTTTAGATACGATCTTATTTAATGTAGGTAAGTAAAAATTCTTGATTTAGAAAAGACAGTGATATATGTTGGCGTTAATGATTACGTGTTCGCCACCGTAGCTGAGTGGACAGCGCACCGGCTTGTAATGCTGGAGGGCCCAGTTTCGATTCCCGGCTGGGTTGGAGATTTTCTCCGCTCAGGGACTGGGAGTTTGTGTCGTATTTATCACCATTTCATCGTCATTGACGCGCAAGTCGCCGAAGTGGCGTCACCTCAAAAGACTTGCACCAGGCGGTCAGGTCTGCCCGCCTGGAGGCCCTCGCCACACGACATTTCATTTCAGTGATTACGTGGATACAATGTAAAACCATTAAAACCTGTGCATATGTTCTTCATTTCGTTAGCCTGAATCTAGTCTAGGGTCGGGCTGCCCTGTACTCACGTGTTAGCAAATTTATTTTGTTTGACTTTCTGGTCGGATGCGATTCCTATCTCCGCAGCCGTCAGTTATGTAGCGGAGGGAAGTCGTGTGCGCCACATGTCTATAAATTGTGTAAACATTGTTCTGTGTGTGATCATGTTTTAAATGTTTGTGTGTTGTGTTTTCTGAGGCGCAAACTGGGGACCAGACCAGCATCTGGCTAACGGAGCGTGGGAAATCGCTCAAAACCGCACTGATGCTAGCTAACGCATCAGCAACGTTCGTTAATCCGCCGCGCCGATTCGATACGGGTTTGGTTCACATTACTATCTTACAAGCTAACGCGCTGAGCGTTATGTTGTACGGTCAGGCCACACCCGTGCATATCAAGTATGTAATAAAATGTTCCTCTACTCATGCTCACGTTTTCGAAACGGGCGTATGAAGTCCGACACATATTCTCGAAAACTATAGATGTCATTTACTGAGCTGGCCATTAAAAATCCAATAACAGAAAGGGTAACAAGTAATGAAGTTTTACTCATTGTACGTATACAGTATAGTACAAATAAAAGTTATTTGGGGGTATACGGGCCGCGAAATTTATAAGGGCATGATAGAAAGTAATGTCTCTGATTTTTTTATGTGGAATCCTGTAAAGCTTTTAAAATATAGCAAACGTTAGTAACATTCTATGTTTCATTCTTCATGTCTACGTATTTGAAACCTTTCGCCGCTAGAGGTCTCTGAATTGCAGCGTGTGTAACACGGCGTAGTGTAGCATAATTATGTTGGTGGGTGAGAATCAACTTGGTGTAGGCTTAATCAAGTTTAGAGTTCGAAGAGTTTGTCTACACTTGGAGCATCCTCTGCTTCAGCATGACAACGCTACGTCACACACGAGCGCTGCAACACTGTGACAATCCCGTGTTCTGTGTTCAGTGCCATCGATCATCCTCCATACACTTCCTACTTGGCCCCATACGATTTTGATCTGTTACCAAAATTTAAAGAACACTTTCGAGGACTTCATTTTGATAGTGATGAGGTGGTACAAGCGGAGGTGAGATTATGGATCCACCAAAAAAGTGAAACATTTTACAGTTGACGGTACCAACAAACTGCACTCTCTTTGGGAGAAATGTGTTCGTCCCCATGGTGACTACGTTGAAAAACAGATATGTAGACACGAAGAATAAACATATGGAATGTTAATAAAGTTTGTTTTTATTTAGAAAGGTTTAAGAGTTTCTACGTAACAAATTCGGAGGCAGTACTTTTCAGTAGGCCCTCTAGCACACCGAACTCCCTCTGCCAGTAACAACAGCTGTAGCCCGGCTGGGCACTGAGTGAAACTGAGATAGGATGACAGATATGAGCACGTCATTCTATGCTACTTCAATTCTACACAGATTTCAGCAGTCAAAAAATGGTTCAAATGGCTCTGAGCACTTTGGGACTTAACTTCTGTGGTCATCAGTCCCCTAGAACTTAGAACTACTTAAACCTAACGAACCTAAGGACATCACACACATCCATGCCCGAGGCAGGATTCGAAACTGCGACCGTAGCAGTCCCGCGGTTCCGGACTGCGCGCCTAGAACCACGAGACCACCGCGGCCGGCATTTCAGCAGTCATAGTCGCTGGCAAGTGGTGGTGCGTCAAGCTCTAGGCAACCCATGACCAGATGTTTTCAGCAGGTGACAGATCTGGACAATTAGCTGGCCGCGGGAACAGTCGAGGCTCCTCTTTACCACGCTAGGAGAGAAGAGTTCAGGCATCATACAGTCTTGTGTTATCTCGTTCAAACGTAAGGAGCGGCCGGCCAGAGTGGCCGAACGGTTTTAGGCGCTTCAGTCTGGAACCGCGCGACCGCTACAGTCACAGGTTCAAATCCTGCCTCGGGCATGGATGTGTGTGAAGTCCTTAGGTTAGTTAGGTTTAAGTAGTTCTAAGTTCTAGGGGACTGATGACCTCCGATGTTAAGTCCCATAGTGCTCAGAGTCATTTGAACCGTTTCCGTACGGAGCGACTAAAATGTTTCCGTTTTGAGGGTGCTGCTGCAGGAAACGTATGTAAGTATATACGCAGCGTAGCGCAACTCCGATGCAGGCATATAAATACCGACGTGAAGACAAGGGATTAGTGTGGCATTTGTGTCTTTCTGAGATGCGTGCAACAAATGCAGAAACTTGAACTATGGCGACGTTCTTACCATACACATTCAAACGGAATAAACGCGCTATTATTCTGTTCTTGGCTTCAAAGGATAACACCGGTAGACATCCATTAGAGAATAATGTCTTCAGGGCAGCATGTCTTCTGTCGGAATCCACCGTTGTTAAATGGAGCGCCTAGTTTATGGTAATGCACGTCCACATTTCGCAAATGTCATAATGCAGAAGTTGTGGGAGACGCTCGAGCGTAGTCTTGATCTCTTCCCATGCAATTATCACGCCGTCGGTCCGCTAAAAAACGTTTGAAGGGTCGACGATTCCTGTTGGACGAGGATGTGCAGCAGGCAATTACGGACTTCTTCACGCAACAGAACACGGTGTTATACCAAACGGGTATCTTGAATCTGGTGCGCTGGTGGGGTGATTACGACAATGCTCACTGCACTTTTGCCTGACTGGCAAGTCGATTTTGGGCGATACGGCCTTCGAACGGAAACTATTTGATTGCACGTTATACAGGGTGATGTTTTCAGCGTGTACAAACTGTAGGGATTGATCGATGAGAGGATACGTAACAAGAAAGGTCTAACGATCTTACGTCGGGAAATGCATGGTATGGTTTCCATGCTACAGACCAACTGTTGAATCATACACTGTTAAGAGACTGCGGTCTAAATACGCGCTGTACCATGCAGCCATAGTTACAGTATTTGTGGAAATTGGTTTCCATGTGCCTCAACACATGCGTGTACGCGCCGTAGCACGTTCTGTCTCACTCTTTCACATCGGCCGGGCTGAATCTGAACAATTTCAAAGGCAGTATGATTACGCTGCTCCAATGTCTCCTCATCTGGAATGGACTCTGCATATACGATACTTTTGAGATGGCCCCGAAGCCAGGAGTCGCGCGTATTGAAATTCGGTGAAGGAGCAGGCCGTGCAACTGGACCCCCTCGTCCGATGCTGAGATGCGTCCGCACGTTAACGGCAAAGTAGGCTGAAGCACCATCATGTAGCAGCCACATAATCCTTCGAATCATCAGTGGCACTTCTTCTAGCAGAAGTCACCCGCAAAAAACGCCGATAGTTCCGGGCTGTTAGGCGACGTGGAAGGAAGACTGCTCCCAAAATACGGTCGCCAATTATCCCGGCCCACTCACCGGTGCTGATTATTCGCTGTCACCATACCATGGTGGTTCTGCATACTATGCAACAGATAACTTATGAAAGTTGAAGATAACACTCCGCGTACAGGTGACCTCATCTACGAATAGGATGGATGACGCAAATCCTGGAATCGTGGTTGCCCGGTGAAGAAACCAGTGACAAAACTGCTCCAGATGTGGAGCGTCAGTCGCTGGTAAGCCATGCACACGCTGTAAGTCATAAGGGTAGTAATAATTGTCATGGAGAATGTTGCACACGGTCGTCTTGCTTACCCTCTACTGGCGGGCCAACTGCCTGGCTGGTACTGACGGTGGTCGCCTTCCACAGTATTAATCAAATTTTTCTCCAAGTCTGGTGTCCGAATATTTCGGGTCCGTCCTTCATAATTCCTGGTTTCCTGAAATGGCCCTGTCTCAGACAAACGGCGAAACGCTGTTGCATACACTAAATGCTGTAGTTGTTGTCGGCGGGGATGGGTCTCCTGATAGACCTTGCTGTCCCGCCGCCCGTTGCCATTTGCCTTTCCGTAAGCAAAAACTATGTAGGCAAGCTCTCGATTCGAATACGGAACCATTGTGTACAACGCTGTATCACATCTACTACAAGGTGAGTCATCAAGAGAAGTGAATCGGACACAACATAACCAATTACTATGGCACGAGAGGGCGCTAGGGCATGTCGTATGATGACAGTACCACGCTCTAGGAGGAAACCATTCATATAGTAACTGGAACTACATCGTAGAACCCGTATTAGACGCAGTCCCTGTAACAATGTATGGTTCAATAATTGGTTTCTAGCATCGAAGCCATGTTTTTCCGGTCCGGACATAAATTCATTAGACCTGAGTTCGCACATGGTGGAAAAAATCACCCTGTGTAACGTCGCGTGGAATGCAGGGCGCAGCCATTGGCCTCACCGTATCAGGAATGTTACGGCTGTTGTCGAAATTACGGGTTGTGATAAGCAGAGCCGATTATATTGCATAGGCAGAGGCTTCCATATCATCACGCAGCGTGTTGGGCCCGTATCACGATGACGAATGTAGTCTATGAAACAGTCGTTCTTCTCGCAGCCTCTACACACGGATACGTCTATCGTGACGCTGCACGCAGGATCGAGAATCGGTTGAAGAGACAACGTGGTGCCTCCCTCGAGTCCAGTGTTGTTGTGCACATCTCTGTCGGCGCGCTTCTCTCTGCTGCCACGTGAACGAGAACCGCAACGATGTCTGCGGTCCGTGGTGCTCCCCATGTCGACGTTCTGTCCGTGCGTAGGTTTACTGCAAACAAGCACATTTCCTGACTCGCGGTACTTGACGTGTCTGTACGATTCTGCACGGCTCAACGACATTACGCCAGTCCTCTCGGGCGCTGCTAGTGCGGGTTCGTTGAGATTTTGCATGGAAATGGGTATTGCACTACTGAACCATTAGATTTTTTTATTCGCATGACACTCCTGGGATTCCTAACAACGTGCTCAGTAATATCGCTGGACGATACAACATGGTCTAGATCAGAAATGGGCAACGTTTAGTGAACCGCGAGACTTATTCACATGCAGTACTTACTTAGGCCCGCGTTACCGGCTCGTCATGCGACGCAATAGCAGTTCTCCTAGCGCACGCACCCAAAATTATAACGTCTGTGACGTTAATGTTTAGGGGGTAACGCACCGATATGAACGGAACCCCTTTTCCTAAACGTCATGCCAACAAATTATGCTTCAAACCTCGCGTTTTTGATAGTACACTCATTTGACACATGAACCACCGACGGGACTTTTTTTTCATAGCAGCGCTTAGTCCATTTTGATCAAAAGTCAACGCCGTCAGTTGCATAATTATCGAGAAAAAACAAGATATACGCAGACGTGACATTGTTGTCCCATGGAATAAACTAAGCGACGCCGTATGCTACACATAGTTGGCAGCCTTTATTGTGTCTGCTGCTGCAAAGCAGATCTAAAACTGTAAGTGTGGCTTCCTTGACCGAATAAAGCTTCATATAAATAGAACTAACAGGCGCAGTGAAGTAACGCGGCACCGATCGTTGTCACAGTCTTGAGGATGGGCAGATGCTAGCTTTGATAAATAACAGTGAAGAAGTTGGATTCGAAGAAGAGTATGTAGATGTATTTAGCTGATTCTGATTATGGTGTAAAATTAAATACAGCAGTAAGCTGAGATGGATCCGAGGGCAGCGTTGAAGATACTGATGAATCTCCATGTATACATAGTAGCGTAAACAGTAAGAAATAAAACCTCTCTGAGACCGTACATTTTTGTTTTTCCGATTTTCATTGCAGCTGTGTTCATTCCGTGAATAATGCTCATTTTACTTACCTGCAGGTGCCGTCACATCTAAAGGCAACTGCGTCGTTATGGTAATAAAAAACGTAGTAGAAGCGGTTCTGTCACAATGGTTCGTTGTTGTAAGCCAGATCTGCTACGATTGGAATTTTTAAAGATAACAATGATGAACAATGAGTAGTTACAGCTGAATGACGCAAAACTCAGCCAAGCAGATGATGAAAAGCGTTTTAATTCAGATAAATAAAAGGAGCTCCTGATGGAACAAAGTGGAAAGTATTTCCTACCACTATTGGAACTTCTAGAAGGAGCGGAAAGCTGATTTCTTATAGATGTCCTACCATCCTGTCCCTTCCTACTGTCCGTGTTTTCCATATATTCCTTTCTTCGAAGAGTCAGCGACGAACGTCCTTATTCATTACTTTACCACTCTACCTGATTTTCAAATGCTTCGATTCTCTTCTGTTCCAATTTTCCTACTGTCCATGTTTGCCAACCATACAATGCTGCGCTCCAAACGTACATTTTGAAAAATCTCTTCCTCAAATTAAGGCCTATATTTGATAATAGTAGACTTTTCTTGGGCACGAATACAGTTTTTGCCATTGTTAGTCTGCTTTTTATGTCCTCCTTGCTCCGTCCGTCATTGGGTATTTTGCTACCTAGGTAGCAGAATTCCTCAACTTCATCTACTTCGTGACCATCAATCGTGATTTTAGGTTTCTCGCCGTCTTCCTTTCTTCCACTTATCATTACTCTAGACTTTCATCGATTTACTCTCAATCCATATTCTGCACTCATTAGACTGTTCACTCCATTCAGCAGATCGTGTAATTCTTCTTCACTTTCACTCAGAATACTAATGTCATCAGCGAATCGTACCATTGATACCCTTTCATCTTCAACTTTTAGCCCACTCCTGAACCTTCCTTTTATTTCCATCATTGCTCCTTCGATGTAATGATTGAACAGTAAGGCCAAAACTGCATCCCTGCCTTACATTCTTTTTAATCCGAGCACTTCGTTCTTGGTCGTCCACTCTTATTATTCCGTCTTGGCTCTTATACATATTGTACATTACCCGTGTTTCTCTAGGCTCACCCATATTTTTCTTAGAGTTTCGAATATCATGCACCATTAACATGGTCGTACACTTTTTCCAGGTCGACAAATCCTATTATTGCTTCCATTACCAACGGAAACTTCAGAACATCCTCTCTGGTGCCTTTACCTTTCCTAAAGCCAAACTGATTGTCGTCTAAAACATCCTCAATTTTATTTTTCATTCTTCTGTATATTATTCTTGTCAGCAACTTGTATGCATGACCTGTTAGGCTGATTCTGCGATAATCCTCACACCAAGCATTAAATTGCCAGTAAATGTAATAATCCGGTTGTCAATGTGACCGCCAGTTCCTTGCAACTCTGACTACAGTAATAGATAATTAATCACAGTCGTTGTGACTATCCACGCGATTTCAGCCAAACTTCCGAAGTCAGTTCAATGACAGTAAGTTAGCTAGTTTTCAGTGGCAGTAGTTGACTAGATTTAAAATAGAGTGATACAGGTTCCACCATTCTCAAAGGTAAGTGGCGGATTGGCAGTGGTAACGAGAGATGCCATGGCAGTGGTTCACCAAGTATCTCTTCTACTTCAAAAGTATACAGTTCCGCTAAGGAAAAAGATTCGAATTTAATGAAACTACATTCTTCTTCTGCGTCTTCCTCTGTCCTTATCAATAACTTTAGGTCCAAACGCAAAACTAAAATGCGTAAATATCACCTTGATTATCTGTCATGAGGCTTTATCAGCATTATTTTGAGTAATGCGGCTACCACACTGTCTTTTTGATTTTAGCCAGCGGTAGCTTGAAGAGTGTATAAGTGAAGAGACACATGCAGAAAAAACATCCAGACAACGTAAGAAAACCATACAAGCATTCAAGATATATTATACTTAATTTCAAAATCCAAATCACCACGCATTATTGGCGAGAAATTACTTCTTCCCGCAGGGGTGGCAAAATGCATGGATAAAGGTTGGACGATAGTCTGAAGACGATACCACTCTAAGATGATACTATGGCCGTCGTATTGACGTAATAGCCTCTGAAATGAAATATTAATTGTTACCGTCTTTATAATAGCACAAAATTAGCCCGGCAGCTTGATGACAGTGCTGATATTGGAAATCTTTCCCAGCTTCTTGTTTTTGTACGCCAATGTTATGAAAATGAACTACACGACGACTTTCGGTTTTGTAACGATCTAGATCCGCTTTTATTTTTACTTAATTTTTTTTTTTTGACAACAATCTGTCACGGACCAAGTGCGTTGGTACATGCCCCGATGCGGCGGCCCTATTTACTGAAAGTAAAAAGGGTTGCGAGGGAGTGTGTATTGTTTCTCGCTGTGTAACAAACATTGAATGACACACAGGGAAACATTGGATTATAAAATACAGTAGTACACTCGGAATTCAATAAAGTGCTGAACGATGCGGTCAGTGTCGTAAATTTCGTTAACGAAGGAGATTGAAACAGTAGGCTTTTCCGTTCTTTGTAAGGAGACAGGTTCTACTCAATGATTCGCTTCTATTGCACACGGAGGTATGATGGTTGTCTCATGGTGAAGCTCTTCGTCGCGTTGTGGATCTGAAGGACCGTCTTTTCCAACTGGTCAGCAGTCTTACATTCGCGGATCTGTTTCTGGATTAAAAATGACTTCTAATATTGTTTTAATACCATGCTACTGCACTTCTGGAGAAAAATGAACAACTATTTAGTGAAGACCCTGAATAAACAATTCAAACAGGTGAACAACTGACGTCTACAATAGAACAACTGACGTCTACAATATCTGCTTCTAGAAGAGAAGAGTGGTATAACCTAGTGACACATACATGAAGCATACCAGTCATAAAGCATGGAAACTCTTGAAAAGTCTTAGTGACGACCAACCTGGAGTTTCTGCTGAAACGTCCAATGTAACCTCTGTATTGTGCTGATATTGGAACACAAAAGTCATAAAGATGATAATAATAACAATAATAATTATAATAACAATTATTATTATTATTATTATTATCAGATAACCACTAATTACGGCTACCAATTTCAGTCATTTGGCTGCTATTACTGAATGTAATGTGTATATTCTTATATCTCTACACTGCTAAGTTTTCTAGTTATTTCTGCCCTATAACAGATAATATCAATGGCTCTTCAAGAGTATTTATGACACTTTTGGCCAGCAACTGTTCTGTTCAACGTTAAAAAGAAAGGATACATAGGCTAACTCTTATTAACAGTGCGTTCTACGGTATTATTGGACAGATCAGAATTACAAAATAAAAGAACTAAACCTAGACCCGGAATCGAACTCTCGATATGGAGTATTCTAAAGTAAAACTCTACCCAACTGAACAGCGTAAGTAACACTGCTCTAAACGAAGACACTTGTCATATATGCATTAACAGTGTTGCCAGATTTTCTTTCTTCTACACCCTCATTCTTCTGAAAACAAGAGCGGGGCGAAATACTGTTAGAGACAATATTATACAGTTACTATGCAAGGAATTGCGCTGTGGCGCCCAAGTGCACGCAATTTCATATGTTAGAGGAGGCTAAATGCAGTTCACAGATTGCTCTAGTTACCAAATAGATGTTATTACTTACAGCTAAAAACTGCAGACTTAATAGCTACTCATAAAAAGTTACGAGGAACGTTCCGTAAGTAAACCGAAACACTTTTTTCTCGGCCAGTTTCGGTTAAAAATGCGGAATTTGTTGTGGAACATGGTTGAATTTTCCCTCTGCAGCCCCTATAAATTCATTAAGTTCCGATATGTGGCGATTCCTTTACGTAACCATCAAAATGGCATCTCTACTGAAGGAACGCGAGTTATGAAGCTGATAGTGACAATTTTTTGACGAACAGGCGATGAAACATGGGTTCACCACTTCGAACCGGCGCCAAACCACCTCTCCTCCGAAGAAAAAGATCAAAGTCGCACACTGAACTTGTCTTGCCGATGGAACACAGGAGAGGCTATTCTCTTTGATGTCCTCCCTCATGGTGCAACGATCAACTATGAAGTGTATTCTGCTATCCTCAGCAAACTGAGTAAACGACTTTAGAGCGTTCGTTCGTCGCCTCAAAGACGCAAACGAACTTCTCCTTCACCATGAGAACCCAAGGCCTCAAACAAGTCTGCGCAACCGAGAAGACCTCACAAATCTTAACTGGACTCTTCTTGCTATTCCACCCTACAGTCTGGATCTCACAATTTCCGACTTGCTTTTGTTTTGGCCCAATGGAGGATGCACTCCGCGGGAAGTTCGTGGATGATTGGGAGGTTATTGATGCAATGAGAGGTTGCTTCTGATGCGGCGAGAAAGGTGGTACTATGTAGACATACAGGAGTATAGTGTAGGGTCGTCGCATTAAACGTAGATTATGTTGAAAAATTGAATTTTTTTTTTTTTTTGCCAAAAGAGTGGGGAATAATATCCTGTATTGAAATCCTGAAGAAAACCAACCTGCTTTTAGGAAAAAATGTGGTGCATTGCTTATTGAACGTCTCTCGCACAATTTCACGGACGTTCCATACTGACTAAAGTACTTTGACATATAACATGGCGATGAAAACGTAGTAATAATGTGGTTGTGATCAAAACGTAATTCTGAATAATATGGAGTAATTATTGCAATTTTCCAACCATAATACTTTTGAAATCCTTTGCGTGAACTCAGTGAAGTAAGAAATGTACAACATTCGTACAAAACTAAAGAAAGACATAAAACATCGTAAAATATAAAACATCTTCCCTCTAGGGAACGGAATATGTAACATAATGTGGAGAGCTTCATCGGTTGTGTGCCCCTCACTTAAAGAGGAAAACAGATACAGCGTTGTGTATCAATAAAATTCGTAAATGTTGTATTCGCAATAAACAGAGACAGATGCTGGAACGATGTGGACGCAGATTGATTGCACGTAAATAAAAGGGAAAATAAGCTTTTATATGGTGGTTTCTATGATGTTACTCGAAGCATAGATGTTTCCAGACAGTTTATTTAAGACGTCAGTAAGAAATTCTTGATAAAGGGTTTAACTGGTTACTCTGCAAATTGTCACTGTATGTCATCGTACTGTATGATCAGTACCTTTTGCTATGCAGATGCGACCGCACATACATTCAACGTTCACGACATGTTCAAGCTCTCAAACCTAGCCAGAAATTCTGTACTGCTTAATATTACCTTTGAAAATACCAGGCATATCGAGATGGAACCCTCTTTTCCACGTTGTACGTTGCTTAGTTGTATCGCGCGCCGATTTTTTATTCGTCGTGGTGTTCTACACCAGTTTTAATGTGATGCTGGAGGGAGTTTACTGGTAGTATGTTTTAGTCGTTAAAACGCCATTAACGGACAATCAGGTCCTATCACGTTGCTAAGCGCCATTTCAGAGATAAGTCCGGTGACACAGATTTCGCTAAGCTTCGCATATTTTAAGCGACATTCGCGATATATGTGAAGACATAAAATTTGTTTTAATACACCATTATCGCTGCGCTCCTGGATTTAGCCGCCTAACGGCTCCTGTTGAAAATCACGTTTATCTGAAATGGCTAGAATAGCATTACACCATTACACACAGAGACTTAACTAATTCGTTAAAGCAATTACTCACGTCTTATTAGTTGTTTACATAATTTTCAGGGGTTTATAAGGTTAGCTTATTTGAGATAGATTATACAACTGCTTCTGCATTCTAAAGCAAAGAAAAACTGGGAACGATTTATGGTTCATACTTAAAGTTCGTAACCGTTTCCGTAAGACCTTATTATATGTCGGACTTGCATAATTATGTACAATTTATTTAGAACCAAAGGTACAGTTGGCACCAGCATTATCCACGCCTGGTAAAAGAAATCTGAAGCTACATCTAACCTTACACTTATGATGATGACAAAAACAATTAAAAACTGAAATCAATAGTTCCAGAGACGAGCAAAATGACGCCGAAGATATGTTGACTTTCTAGTCACAATATTCTGTGGTCTGTTATACCTGTAGTGGTCAAACCGAAGACTCCTTCGCTACTATTTATTAATCTGTGCTGTAAATTTCTTTTCAGTTTACCACTGACAGCATAGTTGTCCCTTAATTTAAGTAGTATAGTTGGATCTAGAGCTTCCTTTTGCTTGTTGCCGTTTACAGAATCTTCTAATACGGGTTATAACAAATTTCCTAGCCACAGAGCACTGCTAATACCATAAAAGAGAGTAGATTTCAAAATTTTCTTCATAAAAAAAACAAATACATGAATAAAGAAAAATAATTCCACCGATTATGGAGAAGGAAAGAGTCTTTCTTCTGGACATTTAACATGATCATCTTTCATGGCACCACAAATATTAAAAATAGCTCATTACACTCCATCAGTATAAGCCTGAGACTAATTCTTCCAACAGGAAACGCTTAAAGTATTAAGTAGTGTTAGGACTGAGTTCAATCTGAAGCTGCAGTGGCGCAGAAATAGAGACAGGACACAGTGCTAGTGACAGCTGTTACTTGATGAAGGAATGCATCGTGTTTCAAGTCATAAAAATAAATATTGGCTGGAGCATCACATACTGGTCAAATACAGCTTACGTGGGCAAGAGTTAAGTTGCCTTATACAAAATTAATGTGTGGATATTAATGTAAATAAACAATGCTGAAGAGTAGTATTTTATCAATCTTCAGCAATTGTAGTTGCATATTTCGAAATAATCGTCTCTTTACGTTTTCAGCGACGTTATCTAAAACTTTCAGTAGCATAAGTTTGGCATAAAAGCCGCTAGGTACAAGTCTTTCACGAAACATACTTGCTTCCTGCACATACTCCAGTATTAGTTGTTTCGCTGCAACATAACTATGCCCAAGCTTCTTTTGCTCTGTAATTACTTTCCGAGACTTAATAGTAGTTAATAGTTGAGAATTGTCTATCCACTTACTCCAGTCACCGGTTCCAGCACCATGATGCGCTTCGCATTTTGTTTTTGTTGACAGATTCCCTACTACTGTCTGGAGATTTGTTCTCAATTTTCCCATCCATAGCGCCACTTTTTGTTGATATTAACTTATTTTATTTATCAAAAGATCTTTACATTACTTATTGCGCTGCTTATGTGCATTTACGTTTTTGTCTATGCCTTATGGCAACTGTAGATGTGTAGAGTTTTGTTTTATTATTTTATCATACTTTCCCCGCCAACTTCATGATAAGCATATCACTTGCTGATTAGTTCCAATTCTGGAATGATGTCTGAGCTTGTTGTTTGGCTTCTTTAAACTATTTTTGTATAGGCACTATGAACCACATATACGCATTTACGAGCTTTTATTGTATTAATGGATTCATTGTTGTATTACTTGCTGCTCTTGTACTTTTTAGGACCACGCCATTTTGCCGTATTCATCTTATTGTTGATACCCGCAAAGATTGCAATAGGTATCAGGACATTCTTTAAACTTTTCGTCCTTATATTTAATATTATCTAACTTCTGCTTACTTGTGGTGCGTTTTCCTGTACAACCTCTGAGTTAACGAGCATTACGCTCTCATTTAAGTATGTGGCCGAAAGAGTCAGCCTTCAGGACTTGTGAAAAGAACCCTGTCGTCCAGGACAATGTACCTCAAGGAGCGCATATTCGCTGCGAGATGGGGAAATTCATAGGCGTCTATTGTGCTGAATGTGGCCTAAGCGCTGTAGTGTGCGAGGGAGACAGACGAGAACCTACGTTATAGGGAAACCCCCGTAGAAGCTGATTGTGGCCCGGGAGGCGTAGCAGTGTTAAATATGGCAGAACTAATATCGACCATAAAAGTAAATGTTTAGTTCTGTAGTAATTCAGGGAATAAAGCCACAGTAATTTTAATCCACCATACTTCATAAATATTCATGAGGATCCTAATAAAACTTGAATATTGATCATATCTGTAATAGTTTAGGATTTACTGTTAAAGTGAAATTAACAGGTTTTGTAACAAAGGCCTGAATGCTACAATCTGAACGATTTGGTCGATCTTAACGATCGACATTTCCTATGGAAGTGCATCATTAAAATAACAAATGTTGTAAGTATCAACTCTGTAACTTTATTTGTTTAAAACATATAGCAAATTTAAACTATCAGTATTTTCAGTTAAGCATCAGCATTTCCTCCACACAAAACACATTGAACGATGACAGCATGACACCTTATTGAATCATAAGGTAATAGAATATTTGTTGTAAAGTTTAGTGCATAATAGTTACTTTTGTTCTTTATTTACTTATCAGAAAGTACATTGGTGCAAGGATACTGGCCGTGACATTCAAGGAGGAATGTAAAAGAATTTAACATTTAGTATGCAATGGATATTATTGCTACTTTATTTAGAACGTGAAAGTGGTCAAGCTTTGATTATTTAAATATGTTAAAATGTGAGATAATGTAGAATAAGTTGTAGCCAATCAGATGGATGGCTTCAGGAAAGGTAACTGCACTAGCCTGTTGAGCGAGGATGTTCGTCGCGCGGAAAACTCGTCCGAGGACGGGCAGAGAGACAGTGCTGGTGGAGACGCGAAAGCGGACGGTCGGGCTTTAGGCAGCTAGGAAGTGAAACGTCTTAGAAAATCTTGGGTTGTGAGGTATCGCGGGACTTAGTCTCTGAGCGGTGAGCAGCTGCGTGCCTGTTGTGCACTCTAACTTTTCGCGTAGTTAACGGGGTGGAGTATTGGACTTGTAATTCGCTATGAGATTGTGAATGATTGAACTGTGTCAACTGGATATGCTCTCGAGTGTAATAGTAATTCTAAATACGACCAGTTTCACTATCAGTTTGCTTTCTGAATAAACATTATTCTAACCATATCGCAACTGTGTGGCCTACTTCATTTATGGGTCGTTAATTTAGCCCCTGATATTATTATTACTGTTGTTATATGTTATATTAACGTTGTATGTTTCATACAATTTCGCAAAGTTGCCAGCAGCCGCCTCCCTCGAGCATGGGTGTATGTGTCGTCATTAGCGTTAGATTAAATAGTGTGTAGCTCAGGGACCGATGACTTCAGGAGTTTGCTCCCATAAGATTTTACCACAAATTTCCAAATTTTTGCCATCAGCCAGACAATTTAACCAAAGGATCACAAGTGTCTAATTTACGGCATGTAATGCGACACGTGCGGTTCAACCCCTACACGAGTTTGAGCCAAGACATTTCGACGAAGAGGAACCGTATGTGAGCCCGAACATCTTTGTGATGTTAGCTCACGAGCCTTCGGAAGAAGTACCAGAAACCAGTTAAGGACTTAAGTTTCTTTTATGCAAGTGGTTGATGAATATTTCGATATATACTACAGAAGAACCTCTTGCAGAGCAATCGTTCAGTGTTCAACTATGATGAATTTAGAAGAACACAAGTTCAAATCAAGCAGATTCGTATAACGACGGCGGATCATGGACAACCTCTGTGAAATGTCTGTATTTACTTATTTATTTAACCGGATCTGTCTCTCTTACATCGGATGAGGGTTTCTCACATACAGTAAGTTCGCATCACAGTTACCTAAGAAATAACAATTTCAATACGACAAATGGTTTTAAGGTGATCTGACCGTCTATAGTGACAATGTGAGTCAATAACACAGACTATGAACTAGTAAAATTAATACTGGCAGAACTTTTACTGCTGCTGCTGTCACTAATAATAATAATAATAATAATAATAATAATAATAATAATAATAATAATATAATAATAATAATAATAATAATAATAATAAATCCCGTGGAGGCCCGGGAAAAGAATAGGCCTCCGGTATGTTCTGCCAGTCGTAAAAGGCGACGAAAAGAACAAACCACTAATAGGGCTAACCCCCCTTTTAGTGTGATTAGTTGGTTCAGGACAGAACTAATGAAGCCTCGGACAAGCGCCGTCATGGTCGGGGACGACGCTTGAACCCTATGCCCGCCCACAATGGTAACGACACTGCTAGCCAACTGGAAAATGATTTAAATCCAAATAGAGGTGTTTTCCAGGATATGCTTCCTGCAACCACCCTAGAAGGAAAACAAAGACAGAGGATGAGATGGTCAGATGAAGTTAATCAATACCTCATGTTCTGTTATTACCAAGCAACAAACCTAGGAACCAACACAACTGGATACAGATCACAAGTATACACAACATTTATTACCAGATACCCAGAATTAAAATTTTTAACAGAACAACGACTAGCTGATCAGATCCGTGTAATAATAAAAAATAAGAGGATACCCCAGTCAGAATTAGATAACATCAAACAACAAGTACAACAAATACTGGAACAAAATAATGTGCAATCAGAAGAAGAAGAAAATACAGTAATGGACTCAAACATCCCAGAGCAAACAAACAAAGAACAACACGCACCAATTAAACAATCAGAGGAAAACGAAATCTTAAGGCAGCCACCAGAACAAGCACAAATAGAACACAAAGTGACACAGATATTAGATATAGAAGAAAAATTTCAGCTGACATATATAGAATACAAAGACACAAATACAGACATTAGACCATTCTTGCATAGACCACCAAATAACCCACAAGTCGAAACAACAATAAAAACTATCAACATAATCATAAACAACAAAATAAATGAAAACACAACTATGGAAGAGTTACAACTACTGGTATATATAGGAGCACTCACTACACTAAATATACACACTAGGCAGAGATCAGAACCAACCAACACACAGAAGAAACCCACAAAACCAGCATGGCAACACAGGCTACAGATCAAAATAGAAAAACTGAGAAAAGACATCGGACAGCTAACACAATTTATAAGAAATGAAATCTCGGAAAGAAAACGAAAAAGGTTAGGTAAAATCTCACAACAAGAAGCGACAGAGCAATTAGACGAAAAGAAGCAGAAATTACAAGCATTCGCCAAACGACTCAGAAGATACAAAAAAAGTGAAAATAGAAGGAAACAAAACCAAACATTCAACACAAACCAAAAGAAATTTTACCAGACAATAGATAACACACACACTGAAATAAACAATCCACCAAACATAACAGACATGGAACACTTCTGGAGCAACATATGGTCAAACCCGGTACAACATAACAGGCATGCACGGTGGATACAAGCAGAAACAGACACATACAAGATGATACCACAAATGCCTGAAGTGACAATTTTGCAACATGAAGTCACCCAAGCAATTAATTCTACTCACAATTGGAAAGCCCCTGGAAATGATAAAATAGCAAATTTCTGGTTAAAGAAGTTCACCTCAACACATTCACATCTAACTACATTATTTAACAGTTACATTGCAGACCCATACACATTCCCTGATACACTTACACATGGAATAACTTATCTGAAACCTAAAGATCAAGCAGACACAGCGAACCCAGCTAAATATCGCCCCATAACATGCCTACCAACAATATACAAAATATTAACTTCAGTCATTAAACAGAAACTAGTGACACATACAACACAGAACAAAATTATAAATGAAGAACAAAAAGGCTGTTGCAAAGGAGCACGAGGATGTAAAGAGCAACTGATAATAGATGCAGAGGTGACATATCAAGCTAAAACTAAACAAAGGTCGCTACACTACGCATACATCGATTACCAAAAAGCTTTTGATAGTGTACCCCACTCATGGTTACTACAAATATTGGAAATATATAAAGTAGATCCTAAACTGATACAGTTCCTAAACATAGTAATGAAAAACTGGAAAACCACACTTAATAGCCAAACAAATTCAAATAATATCACATCACAGCCAATACAGATTAAGCGTGGAATATACCAAGGAGATTCATTAAGTCCTTTCTGGTTCTGCCTTGCTCTGAACCCACTATCCAACATGCTAAATAATACAAATTATGGTTACAATATTACTGGAACATACCCACACAAAATCACACATTTGCTATACATGGATGATCTAAAACTACTGGCAGCAACAAATCAACAACTCAACCAATTACTAAAGATAACAGAAGTATTTAGCAATGATATAAATATGGCTTTTGGAACAGACAAATGTAAGAAAAATAGCATAGTCAAGGGAAAACACACTAAACAAGAAGATTACATATTGGATAACCACAGCGACTGCATAGAAGCGATGGAAAAAACAGATGCCTATAAATATCTAGGATACAGACAAAAAATAGGAATAGATGATAGAAATATTAAGGAAGAGCTAAAAGAAAAATATAGACAAAGACTAACAAAAATACTGAAAACAGAATTGACAGCAAGAAACAAGACAAAAGCTATAAATACCTCTGCTATACCAATATTGACCTACTCATTTGGAGTAGTGAAATGGAGTAACACAGACCTAGAAGCACTCAATACACTTACACGATCACAATGCCACAAATATAGAATACATCACATACATTCAGCAACAGAAAGATTCACATTAAAGCAGAAAGGAAGGAGGAAGGGGATTTATCGACATAAAAAACCTACATTATGGACAGGTAGACAATTTAAGAAAATTCTTTCTAGAAAGAGCAGAAACTAGCAAAATACACAAAGCAATCACCCACATAAATACATCGGCTACACCACTACAATTTCATAACCACCTCTACAACCCTTTAGATCACATAACATCAACAGACACAAAGAAAGTAAATTGGAAAAAGAAAACACTACATGGCAAGCACCCGTATCATCTAACACAGCCACACATCGATCAAGACGCATCCAACACATGGCTAAGAAGAGGCAATATATACAGTGAGACAGAAGGATTCATGATTGCAATACAGGATCAAACAATAAACAGCAGATATTACAGCAAGCATATTATTAAAGATCCCAATACCACAACAGATAAATGCAGACTTTGCAAACAACAAATAGAAACAGTAGATCACATCACAAGCGGATGTACAATACTAGCAAATACAGAATACCCCAGAAGACATGACAACGTCGCAAAAATAATACATCAACAGCTTGCCTTACAACATAAACTTTTAAAACAACACGTTCCTACATACAAGTATACACCACAAAATGTACTGGAGAATGATGAATACAAATTATACTGGAACAGAACCATTATAACAGATAAAACAACGCCACATAACAAACCTGACATAATACTCACCAATAAAAAGAAGAAATTAACACAACTAATTGAAATATCGATACCCAATACAGCAAATATACAAAAGAAAACAGGAGAAAAAATTGAAAAATACATCCAACTGGCTGAGGAACTCAAGGACATGTGGCATCAGGATAAAGTTGACATTATACCAATTATACTTTCAACTACAGGAGTCATACCACGCAATATCCACCAGTACATCAATGCAATACAGCTACATCCAAACTTATATATACAACTTCAGAAATCCGTAATTATTGATACATGTTCAATTACCCGAAAGTTCCTAAACGCAATGTAACATATACCGTACAGTTAAAAGGAAGTGACGCTTGATCAAGGTCCGCGTCACTTTCATTCCGAACCAGACCTAAGGTCTGAGAAAGGAAAGACAATAATAATAACAATGACTCCGGCCACTGTGGTCGAGTGGTTCTAGGCGCTTCAGTCCGGAACCCATCTGCTGCTACGATCGCAGGTTCGAATCCTGCCTCGGGCATGGATGTGTGTGATGTCCTTGGGTTAGTCAGGTTTAAGTAGCTCTAAGTCTAGGGGACTGATGACCTCAGATGTTGAGCCCCATAGTGCTTAGAGCCATTTGAACCATTTGAATAACAATGACAATAATGACAGCAGCAGACATATAAGGAATTTTTAGGAATACGAAACAGAAGTTTTCTGATACAGGAAGTTTTGCGGAAGGGAATTTAAGGAGATTGCACCACCTACTGGGAAATCAGGAAGCTCTGGTTCAAAAGAAAAATGTACAGGCAAAAGAATGCGTGCAGGGACAATGGTAATCTTTATTGTTGCTTCAGCACTATGTCATTACATGATTTCTTCAATTGGAGATGTCATATAGTCCCCTAATACAACGTGGAAGGTTGTTCCAGAGTCCGGTTGCTGCTACTAAGAAATACTTCGAGAAAGTGGCTGGACGGTGGAGTGGGAATAAAAGGATTTTGCTCTAATGGGAACTGATGTATCTGCCATCTCTTTCATACAAGAGCATAACGGTCGAGAAGAGATAGTAGAGACAGTGTATGTTGATAATACAGTAGAGAAGTGAGAAGGTATGGAAATCTGTGTGCTTGTGTACACACAGGCAGAATAACTGTGAATGTGATGGTCGACTATCGCAGATATAACGAACATAGGCATTCATAACCATATAACCAATTCTAGGGATCGTTAGCTTTCCAGGGAAAGACCCTGTAGAATCGCTGTAATCAATAATTGGAAGTAGAAGCGTTCGTAAAAGTTTATTTTTCATTTGAAGAGGGAAGAACTTTTTATATTTTCGAAGTGCATGGAGAGATGCTGATGCCTTCTTGCACATTGCAGTTATGTGTTCAGACCAATTTAGATTTTCATCCGCATTCCTAGGCTCCTTAGTGAAGGAGCTGTCATTTAGCGTTGTGGGCGCATATTGTACAATTAAGTATATATATGCGCAAGGAAAATGCTTGATGAAGTGATGAGTCTAAAAGTAAAAGATGGTCATGAAACAGAGTGTCAGACAAGAACACCAATTAAAATGTATTTCCATGCTTGTGGGATACGTTGATTAAAATTTCATCCTTATGCGAGATGATTTTCAATACAGGTAAAAGCTGTTCCTGGAGGTGAAGAACTGAGAGAGAGCATGGTGGCTTTTGGGTGTGTGTAAGGTTACCGCATATTTTCAGATGGAGATCACAACACAGCATACATAGAGAACGTACAACTCATCTACCGGACTTTGAGAAGGGACAAATCATTGCCTTGAGGGACGTACGAGCATCACACCGACAGATTGGCTATAGTGCAATGATTGCAGAACCTGTCACTACGAGATGGACGGAGGACAACAATGTAGCAAAAGGAGTAGGCGCGAGTCCTTACCAAAAGACAACTCCATGAGGAGATCATAAGATTGTCCGACGAATAGACGGAAGGCAACGTCTGAAATCCGGGAACAGGTCACAGACAAAGAGTCACTACAAAGTGCTGACAACAGAGATCGCGCGACGGCATGCGTCGTTTACCGTTGACGGCGTACCACAGACAACACAGACTTACATGCAGACATAAATGAGACTAAGCAACATTGTACAGTGTTCAACTATGAGTCTTACATCTATTTGTGGCGGCCTGGTAGACACTAACCTGCCTGTAAAAGTCTTAGTGGAAGGTCACGAGTTACAACAACTCTCGAGACGCATGCATCTCAAACTCGTGCAATAATGGTGTAGGGAGCTATTGGATATGACAACAGGACTGATTTGGTATTACTGACGGGAGGCAGGATGCTCACCAGTATTTGCAAGAACGGTAAACCCTGTTGGCATACCGTTCATGATTAGGGGAACAAAGGGCATATTCCTGTGAAGTAAAGCAAGACCCCACAGAGCATTTCATCCATCAAACGCCAAGAACGAAAGAACGGATCTTAGAATGGCCTGTCTGAGCCCTAATTCTTCACTCCTAGAGAATGTCTGGGATGGGAAGAAAATTACTTCCATACTTGCCTCCAGACAGCAGTTTTCATGGACTGAAACCGTGATTCAGATAGACCAAGGAATTCCTTAAGATGGCATTCAGAAGTTGTTTCCTGCAATGTCACTACAAATTCAAATGTGTATTCCTGCCAGTGATCGTCACGTCTCATGTAGATTCCGAAGACGGATATTAGTTCCGAATGGGATAAAGCTGTAATACTGTAATTTAATACATGTTATGAGATGAAAATCTCCACTAAGTTTGATAAATATCGGACTGAAACTTCATGGTGTAACACGTTCATTTCAGTGTAGTATTGAATTAATTTGTGGATACTGACAAATCTTATTCAGTTCCTGGTATCGAAACTATGAAGGAAACTCAACAGAGAGAATAAGCCACAGTAAAACCGAGACAAAAATTAGTTCCGGATGACGTAACTTTAAGCACATTAAATATCTGTAACTGTGGTGTTATTAATCAAATAAGGTGTAGCAAAAATGATTCTAATCGTCCTAGTAAGAATTTGTTTTTTTGGGGGGGGGGGGGGATGGGGAGGGAAGAAATCAGCAATAAAGTTGAAAAATCTCTATCCTTGTACAAATACATCCCAGTAGAGTTACAAAAAAAAAAAAAAAATATTACATAGCGCTTGAAGTCTAAGAGCGAAAGCACTTCAAGCTTTGTTGAGTTTGTGAGCTGGTAAGAAGATTACATTTGCGGCGGTAAGCTGAAAACCAACCGCACAATATCAATTAGCAAACGTGAAACCCAGTGACATAAGCGTTAAATTGCTTCGTAATGCAGGTGGCGACAATGACAGCGCTACTTAAAAGAGATTATAACTAATTAGCTATATTGAATCCGGCCCAAACGATGCTACAACTGACGCATGATGCTCGAACCATGTTTCGCCGTTTGGTGGCGCTAGAGAATCTGCACAGATACACGTTAGTATGCTCCACTTTCCTCGCTTACCACCATGTGACAAAGAGGTGTACCACTGACTCTGTACTCAATACAGGGGGTTGCCGCGGGCAACGAAGGCCTCTCTTTCGTTGATGATGAAGCTGTTCTCTGGATACGTACCATGATGTACTCTTTCACTTTGTCCAGACTTCGCTTTTGGATTGCAACCGGGACCTCAGTTGCTGCGTAAGACGGATTTGCTTGGCGTCTGGACTTTTATTTTATACAATACCAAATTCTTACGCTACGTCCTTAGTGGGTGGTTACTGTGTGAGAACTGGCAGACTTCCTGTACAATACTCTGTGAGTGCTCGTTTGGTATCATTACCTTATAAGAAATGGTCTTCCTTGTCCAGAGGGTTTGACATCGATATATCGAGAGAAATGACGAAAAATATCCCAAAAACATTAAAGAATGTCAGTACACTCCATAACAGCCACAACACAAACCCCAATACGTTGCAAACACACCTTTTCCATGATTAAGTGTACGTAGCCTTGGATGACTCTTATGGATTAAAACAAACTTTGTTCAAATTTATCACGTTGTTGATAGGCTGCGTCCGCGAGATTTTAGCTTTGAAGTTTATATCAGCCAATACTCACACAATTTTTACTTATTGTTTATACCGGTTTCGACTTTTCTGTCAATATTAGTAGCCCATATGTAACGTTTCTTGGCCTATGGCAGCGTCAGAGTACTGTGGTAGGAGCGAACAATCCTAAAGGCTCCTGTCAGTGGATGCAGAAGGATGACATTAGTGTTTACTATCTCGTGGGAAACGAGGTCGCAAGGGACGGAGCACAAGCTCGGATTAGGGAAGGATGGACAAGGAAATCGACCGTGCCCTTTGGGAGGAACCATCCCGACATTTGTCTGGAGTGATTTAGGGAAATCACGGGAAACCTAACTCAGGATGGCCGGATGCGGGTTTGAATCGTCGTCCTCCGAATGATAGTCCAGTGTGTCAAACACTGCGCTAACCTGCTCTCCGTGTTAGAAGATAGTTTAGTGAGTAGTAGCAACCTTGAGGATATGTCATTCGCACCACACTCTGACGCAGTCGACGGACAAGAAACGCTATGGGGTACTGATAACGACTGCAAAGTCGAAACCCGTATAGCCAATAAATTAAACTTGTATGAGCGTTGACTGATATAGATTTTATAAGACAAACAGTTCAGGCAGATCAGTTTGTACCACATGGAATGTAAGTCCGGTGGCACGATTTAACAGTGATTCTTCAATGTCTTTGCCCTGTGTACAATAAGCGGTCACTATACGGTAACAAACATTTTGCTGGCCGGAGTGGCCGTGCGGTTCTAGGCGCTACGGCCGCAGGTTCGAATCCTGCCTCGAGCATGGATGTGTGTGATGTCCTTAGGTTAGTTAGGTTTAATTAGTTCTAAGTTCTAGGCGACTGATGACCTCACAAGTTAAGTCGCATGCTGCTCAGAGCCATTTGAACAAGTTTTTAACAAACATTTTTTCGTCTCGTTGCCTGTATCTCCCAATATAATGAGAATGTAACATTCCTAAACGCTTGTTGTAGGTCATAAATACTCTTAAAGACACTTTCCATAAGTAATCTGAATTACGATTAAGTGGAATGAGGATGAGAGAAAGAAAAATGGGAGACTTTAAGGTCCCGTGAACGTTGAGGTCATTAGAGACAAAATATAAACTGAGATTGACCAAATCCAAGGGTTATTATCTCACGGTGTCGTCTGAGGAAGAATTCAGCGTTACACTACCGAGAAATACGGGGACAATAAAAATGTAAATGAGGACTAGCAGGTTGTCAACCCCTCCCCTCCATATCGAGAGTTCATTGTGCTGCTTAGTGCGCTATGTTACTCCCTGAAATAAATATTTCCCATCTACAGTGATTGTAACGGTAAATTCCGTATCAGTAAAACAACTCACCGCTCTTCAGCACTAATTTTTACAAGAAACATGAAGACGGCTTAGTTGCATTCCTTTACAGTAAAAGAAAACCAGACCATTGATTCGTGATTTACGTTTCTTTTTCCATCTTCAGTCAAGATGCTCATTACAGTGCAACTTGAGTTGTTTTGTGAATTCTCTGTGCTGTCAGTTCGCAATTCGAGGGAATTGCTTCCGCGACGCTATCTCCTCGATTAATCATTTCGCTCCGGCAGTACTCTTGAAAGTTCTGGCAGCAGAACAAGACGTTTCAGTGTTTGGTTGCTGCCTGCGAGTTGGTTGGTAGCCTGTTTGCAAGTCACTTATTGCAAATACCGAATACCGGATCTTTTAATTTAAGGACAATCTCGAGGACAAACAGATTAAATCTGTTTTCTACACAACTGCTTTCATTAAACAGAAATTGTTCGTCGAGTGACAGCTTATAACGGATTTTATTACCGTATACAACCGGCCCAAAACCATACGACGACTGTACCAAACAGGTAACAGAGGTCCGAGGGAAATGAATATCTGAGATAAATATCTCCATATCCATGAGATACGTTATGTTAATAAGTGCACTGGTTTTCGAGCTGGAATGTACGCAAAAGGCTTAATTTATGACAGAAAATTTGCAACCAATGGTGCACATTTTCCTCTGTTGCCAATCATTATGATAATTCTATAGTGTTTAAGTGCGATTTAAGTACTTCATTGGCTTTGGATCAATACGTGAACTTTACCATCAGAGAGGTGAATGAAATTTATTAAATCTGACGACAGATGCATGTTGAAAAGTAGTAAACTCTATGTGCAACATACATATCTGAAAACTGCTCTCCTGCAAAACTATGTTCATGACACTGCGTAAAAACTGAAGTTACCATTTTAGAAAATAAACCTTCCTTTTATGAACTATTACCTGATCGTAGTTGAAATAAAAATCCTGGAAGTTTAACAGTCTATTGTCATTCCTCCGAAAATATTACAGCATAAAATGATAAGAAAAACAGAATGTAAATTAACGTATTGTTGTTGTGGTCTTCCGTTCGAAGACAGATTCGATGCCTCTTTCTGAGCTGGTTTATTCTGTAAAAGCGTCTTCATCTCTTCAGAAAAACTGCAGCCTACATCCACTAGAACTTGCTTTCTGCAGTAATTCCTTGTTCTCCGTCTGCAAGTTTAGCCCCCCAAACTTTCCTTCGTTACCAAACTGAGTGCTCCTTGATGATTCAGGACGTGTGCTGTCAACCTGTACCTTCTTTTAGTCAAGTTGTTCCAAGGTACACATTTTATTCACATTTGAATCAGAACCTCTCCATTAGTAATTATTCGACCTAATTTAACCTTCATCGTTGTTCTGGGGCTCCACATTTGAAAAGCTTCGATCCTCATGTGGTCTATGCTATTTATCGATCCTGTTTCACTTACATACTAGGCTACATACCAGACGAAAACTTTCAGAAAATACTTATTCACATTTAAATTTATGTTCGATGTTCCAAACTTTGTTCACACATGCTTTTTTTTATCTATTGCCAATCTACATTTTATGTCCTGTCTAATTCTGCCATCGTCACTACTTTTTCTGCCCAAATAGCAAAATTCACCTAATACTTTTAGTGTCTCATTTGTTAATCAAATTTCTTAGACACCACGTGATTTGATACGACTACGTTCTGTCAGCTTTGTTGTTCTTTGCTGACGTTCACGTAATATTTTCTCAATACTATTCCTTTAAACTCGTCTTCAAGGTCCTTTAGCGTCTATGAGAGAATTACAGTGTCATCACCAGTCCTAAATGTTCTATTTATTCTCCCTGAACATTGAGTCCCTTCTTAAATTTCTTTTGATCCTTGCTCAGCGTATAGACTGAATAACATTGTGGACAGGCTATATCCAGTTCCACATCCTTGTCAGTTACTACTACGTTCTCATGCCCTTCGACTCTTAAAACTATAGTCTTGTTTCTATGCAACTTGTTGATAAAGTTTCACTCCCTGTAGTTTATCCCGGTACACTCAAAATTCCAGTGTGTTCCGGTCAACATCTTCTAAAACTTTCTCTGCATCTACAAATTCTATAAAAGTAGGGTGGCTTTTCTTCAGTTTGTTTTCTATGATAAGTGCGCTTATGTGTCTTTCAATAATGTTGTACTGTCCTATACAAAATACTAATTTAATTGCATGAATCTGAAAAAAATTATTCACTATCTGCGGGATATGGCGGGTTTCACAATTAAACTTTAAATATTATGCAACACAGACTCAATTTTCTCAAAAATAAAGCGAACTGTTACGAGTCGTGATGTACAAATGTTCTTACAAAGTATGCACTGAGTCCGAAGCACGCAACATGTGCTATAGGTTCGTATAAAATGTGAATTTTGTCTTCAAGGATGTACATCAGAGACAGGTACAAAAATACTTCGTCTTGAATAAATAAAGAGACAAAAACTTCCAGTGTTTGCATACGCACTTGTGTGAATTGCGATAGGAGAAATTGTTACAAACTACCATTGAGAACTGGACGAACAGTTTACACTACACTCCCGAAGCATAGGCAAATAGCAGTTCTAAGCAAAAGAAGCAGTACTTTTAGGAGTTGTGTGGAAATATGTGAGAGGAATCAGCATTGAATGGCGTGACAAGTTTTTGTATGAACGCATGGATGAGAAACAACAGAATATATTGTAATAATGTAAGTTAACACACAATGAATCGGTATAAAATTAATAAATGATAGAAAAAGGTAACACTTTTCTCCTGAGTAAGTCAAATACATTCTGTACGCACAAGGATTAATCATATTCACCACCGAGAATATGTAGCTATCCCAAATAGCGTACGCCATTTAAGTCATAGCATATCCAATAAGGGAGATAAAAGAACATGTAAAATATGATGTGCATCGCTGTTCCGTAAACAAATCACACAAAAATAAACATATGATTCAACTAAAAAGATGACCAACACAATTGTTAATATAACAGAACTTCAACGAGACACAGACTAAAAAACAAAATGTGCAAAATTATATGATTCATTCATTGTAAATTAGTATCTAACTAATATGTTTGTTTCGACGGTCGTCTTCCGTAATGGCTGTTATTTATCAGTTATTTTCTCCTTTCTTACACGTACTGCAGTCTACGTTTTACACCAGAAGCTTATCGCTTTTATTTATAAATCATTATGAATTGTGACTGGCGTTTCTTAATCTTTTGTACATGTTTTGAAGTCTACAAATTGTCTCCTCCTCATTGCCAGCAGTAGGTTTAGATTGAAAACTGGGTCGCATTTCCCCGTTTGCGATTTTTCGACCCTTTGGGCACCTCAGTTTCTTTGGCTGCATTTTGCCGGCCGCGGTGGTCTCGCGGTTCTAGGCGCGCAGTCCGGAACCGTGCGACTGCTACGGTCGCAGGTTCGAATCCTGCCTCGGGCATGGATGTGTGTGATGTCCTTAGGTTGGTTAGGTTTAAGTAGTTTTAAGTTCTAGGGGACTAATGACCACAGCACTTGAGTCCCATAGTGCTCAGAGCCATTTGAACCATTTTTTTTGGCTGCATCTGCGTTCTTTGCACTTTAGTTTTGTTAAACTTTGCAAGAGTTGTCTTTATAGAAACTTCTTGTGGTTACACATCTCTTGAATTCAGCTCAAATAAAAAGAAAGAAAGAAAGAAACTAAACTGCGCCCATGCAGGCCATCAAGGCCCAATAAACCACAAAAAATATCTATGAAAGAACTTGTCTGAAATTTTACGGAAGTGAAGTGAAGTTCAGCAAAAGAAAAGGCAGATCCCTAAGCGCCGAAAAATCGTAAAGGGTGAAAACGAAACCAAGCTTTGTCGAACAAAACCTGTGCTACAAAAAAGGGGGAAATCTGTCGCCATCAACCCATGTCAATAGAAGTAACAAACGCAAACTATCATTCACGATGCTTTGTAAATAAAAGCGAAATACCTTATGTGACAACCTTTCAAATTTTTGTACAGTTAAAACAGGAAAAACAAATAATAATTGATGGTATGGAATTAAACTGAAGAGCTGTTTATGTAAAATAATTCAATTACCACCCGACAAGACACGAAATGCACTACTTAACTACGCACACAACAGTTACTAGCGTATTTATTAGTTTAAATGTATGTTAAGTTCAGGTTGAAGGGAATGGATGTGCAAAAACTCAGATGGTAGAGAGATTCACGTTCATAACCAATAGCAAATGCTGTTTAACTTCTACCTTACTTTTTACCTAACAACATTGTCACAGCATCTCGTCGAACTATCCGGACGCTAGGGAACGAAAATAATTGTGCTTCATATGAAATATCACTCTTAAAGAACTCAATTTTACATAAATTTCTTTCTCTTAGACGTCTAATTTAAAAATCTGACACGTAGTTTTGTTGGCCTAACGCAATATTAATCTACAGCGCGCTACCTCAAAGTTAATTATCAGGTAACGCAGCGTCCAGGGCGGACAATTAACGACGCAAATTGAAATGGGAGGTAAATGAAATAATTTGGTCACCATACAGCTGCTACGTGAGGGCAGCATTACCGTGAATGTGTTTCCAAGTCTTTAAAGACATTGCGTGTATGAGAGTGAAAAATATGTTTATAACCTTTTTTGAAGGTATGGTCCCAGTTAATAGCTTTCTTAATGAAAGCGAAAGAACTTAAGATTTAATTTAGTGAGAACCTCACCGAAACATAGAAGAACATCTCTGCTTTCTACGTTTGTTCACTTGGGGCTGAATTGTACGTCGCCCGGCCTTAGTGCCATACTATTTCAGTTTTCCGTTTCAACTTCTCGATGACAAACGAAAGTGGCGCCAGTCGTGAGTGAACCATAGCCGTGTTGGAACTCATAAAGTAGTGAACTAATGCTGAGTTTCTACCATAAATGCATCATGTAGGACAATGCTACTTGTTTGAGTGAAGGGAAAATTACTTGGCCTGACACAAAGCGATGTTAATGTCGATGAGATTGAATTTTTTGTTGTGATAGCCGGCCGCAGTGGCCGAGCGGTTCTAGGCGCTATAGTCCGGAACCGCGCGACCGCTACGGTCGCACGTTCGAATCCTGCCTCGGGCATGGATATGTGTGATGTCCTTAGGTTAGTTAGCTTTAAGTAGTTCTAAGTTCTAGGGGACTGATGACCTCAGAAGTTAAGTCCCATAGTGCTCAGAGCCATTTGAACCATTTTTTTGTGTTAGTAAATATTTGCGCAGTAACGAAAGTCAAATGGCAACTGTATCAGCGGAGTAGCTTCGTTTACACAGCATTTTAAGGTAAGTGGTTGTGTTACTCGTTTATGCAAGTAGACCAACGGAAATGCCATGCTTTCATGGGACTGTCTGTGAAGGAAGTTTTACTACCAGCATAAATTCATCGCAACGAGTTGAAGGTTTAAATGTCTGAATGAGAATTTTTTCAGTTTTGGAAATGGGCAGGAGGTGATAACGTGAAGAAAGTCGTTAACACTCACCACGGACGAAAACACCGTTGGAATGCAACACACGACGTTGCATGAAGAATCAACTACGTGAGGGACGCCATGTTTATTGAATTGGGACCCAAGGGAAATGCGCAGTGAATATCTCACCAATGTTCTTATAGAGAAGAAGATAAAAGAATAAGAATGCCCTTGGCGTAGAAGGAGCGTAGGCAGTGGGGTACGAACAGTACATAAAATACAATTAACAAAATATTCAGGACTATTACGCCGTGGTCGAAGGGATTTCACTTTAAAACCCGAACTTTCGTTCCCATCTGCGGAGGACATTTTCAAGGGCGATCGTTGCTTTTTGTCGGATTCACACTCTGGCTCACTACTGACTGTTTACCTATCCATAAACGTTTTTCAAGGAGTTTTCAGCTCAGATGGTTTTCCAGTCTGCTCTTATTTCTGGAATGTTTCCTTGTTAGTCTTAACAACAGTGTTTTTATTTACATTCAGAGCTGCATCAGTTCTTCCGATCAACTTGTTAACGAAGAGAAGCTGGCCACCACCAAGTTCTTCCATTTTGAGTTAGACTCGAAACATGCAAACCACTTCTCTAGACTGACCTCAAAGGGCAATCTTCTGGCCTAGAAAGCCACATCGAGTTTTTGCAGTCATAACATGTGACAAACTGGTTTCTGACGTTTCCCAGTAACACACGACACGCACGAAAATAATTCGCCGGATAAAATACGAGGGATGTTCGAAAAAGTAACGTCGGATCGGCGGTGAAATGGAAACCACAGTGAAAATGAATTTTTGTTATTTGCAGCAGTTTACTACGCTTTCAAATAGTCACTGCCCCGATCTAGACATCTGTCGTAGCGTTGTACCAATTTTCCAATACCCTCGTCATACGTAGAATGCAGCCGCCAGTGCTATTTGTCAGTTCTCTAAGTCGGTCTACAACTCGCTGCTGTGCCAAAATGCTGTCTGCGTAGCCAGCGGTTCATGTGAGTAGAGATGAAACTCAGGGGGAGCCTAGTGCAGGCTGTATGGTGGGTGGTAAAACACGTTCCATCGTAAACGCTCCACGGGCGTCCTCATTTCCCTGCTGTGCGCGGCCGAGAACTGTAATAAAGAAGGAAATTCACGACAGTTACGTTATGTGGGGTTGCCTGAAATCAGGCGAAATCTCTCAGCAGTCACCCATACTTGGTAGGTGACGATATTGTGCTCACTGTCTGCTCAGAACTAAACAGAGCGATGTGACACGATCGAAAGGCATACTAGACACCCTACCCAACACATTTACGCAGAGAATCATCGTAGTTTCATTGTCGTCTCCATTTCTTGAACTATCGGTTCTTAATTTGCGAACAGTCTTCGTATTCGTACCTGCCTCACAAGAGCACACAGTTCCTTTTGTAGTGCTGCACACGCTGTAATACTGGTTGCAGGCCGTTATATGGACTGGCCACCATTGACATATGTTGTAGTTGTAAAACAGTGTTCATCTGTCAGTCTGTTGAGTGGAAACAACTTATTGAGACGGATTGACGCGGAGACATGATGAAATGGCCATCGTGTTTAGACGTGCTGATGACCATACCGTGAATGAATTTTCCCGATTTATTGGCGGACTGTCCAATGTGTTTACAGCGATTGGCGTATCTCTCACAGACATGTAACGTGGGATAACACGAAGAGTGGTCAAATAAAGATGCTAATCAACAGAGGACGGAGATAAGTGTCACGGCTTTTCAATAACATTTTCTTTAAAACTTGGCAGGACTTCAAGTTATATAATAGGTTTATACCTTCTTCTGCGAGTGTAAAAGAGTGTTATTAGGACCATACGCATTTTGTTTTATTTCAAATCATCTTCAGAGGTCACTGTAACAATGTGGTTTTCTTACAATCCCGTTTGTTAGGATGATGGACCATTTTCATGCTTTAACCTGCTAGTATAAACAGTATTCAACTGTTATCGTTACTCGCGTTTCTTTTGGTCTTCTACTTTATTCTTAACTTTATTCGCCACATATGTGATAAATTTTTGAACACAGTGACATTCACTGGCACAAAACATATTTACGGTTTTATGTTGTGTGAGCACACTGCCATTTCGCCTTTCTGTGTACTTTGTTTTCATATTGTAGCGTGTAATCGTCTTATGTTTTGATGGTACTGGGAGTTCCTGTAATTGCTCCGTGTGTGTGTGTGTGTGTGTGTGTGCGCGCGCGCGCGCGCGCTCCATTACATTTTTCTACTGGTGTGTATGTCCTGTGTGTATGTGTGCGTGTGTAAAGGGAGCTAATACGCCTTAATTTCTGTTTGCGTAAATTACTATTTCATACTGGTACAATGAACGGGGATCTAGGGTGTGTAGATCGCCTCGTTTACGTTATACTACTTTTGCTGCGTTTCAGTGGAACTGTCACTGAATGCAATAACGTCTCAATCGGTTTCCGAAGGTAACTGCGTGCAACCGACACTTGGAGTTGTTTACAAAGGCCATGTCTCACAGTGATGCGTAAGTTGCACGTCTTCAGTGGGTCAAATAACACAGAGACTGGAAGCCGCGGATTGTTGATGTGTAATGTGATACAACAACTAACTGCTTCGCCCCTTTTCAAATGATGCAAGGCGTCGAGTGAAGTGATGGACCAATAACATGTTCAACTGGTAATGTGTGGTGTATGTGGTTTTAGGCCGGAGGTGCTTCTGAGTTGTTCTGGGGTGTTTTTCGTACCATGATGTGAGCCCACTCTTTCACGTTGACGTGAACATGCAAGAAGAAGATTACTTCAACATTCTCGGTGAGCAGTTGTTTAACTTTTACTAACAGGATAGCTATAGTGAACTATCGCTACTTGAGTGGGCCTCCAAGGAAAACGATTGATCGTAGTACAATGAAACTACACTCCTGGAAATGGAAAAAAGAACACATTGACACCGGTGTGTCAGACCCACCATACTTGCTCCGGACACTGCGAGAGGGCTGTACAAGCAATGATCACACGCACGGCACAGCGGACACACCAGGAACCGCGGTGTTGGCCGTCGAATGGCGCTAGCTGCGCAGCATTTGTGCACCGCCGCCGTCAGTGTCAGCTAGTTTGCCGTGGCATACGGAGCTCCATCGCAGTCTTTAACACTGGTAGCATGCCGCGACAGCGTGGACGTGAACCGTATGTGCAGTTGACGGACTTTGAGCGATGGCGTATAGTGGACATGCGGGAGGCCGGGTGGACGTACCGCCGAATTGCTCAACACGTGGGGCGTGAGGTCTCCACAGTACATCGATGTTGTCGCCAGTGGTCGGCGGAAGGTCCACGTGCCCGTCGACCTGGGACCGGATCGCAGCGACGCACGGATGCACGCCTAGACCGTAGGATCCTACGCAGTGCCGTAGGGGACCGCACCGCCACTTCCCAGCAAATTAGGGACACGGTTGCTCCTGGGGTATCGGCGAGGACCATTCGTAACCGTCTCCATGAAGCTGGGCTACGGTCCCGCACACCGTTAGGCCGTCTTCCGCTCACGCCCCAACATCGTGCAGCCCGCCTCCAGTGGTGTCGCGACAGGCGTGAATGGAGGGACGAATGGAGACGTGTCGTCTTCAACGATGAGAGTCGCTTCTGCCTTGGTGCCAATGATGGTCGTATGCGTGTTTGGCGCCGGGCAGGTGAGCGCCACAATCAGGACTGCATACGACCGAGGCACACAGGGCCAACACCCGGCATCATGGTGTGGGGAGCGATCTCCTACACTGGCTGTACACCACTGGTGATCGTCGAGGGGACACTGAATAGTGCACGGTACATCCAAACCGTCATCGAACCCATCGTTCTACCATTCCTAGACCGGCAAGGGAACTTGCTGTTCCAACAGGACAATGCACGTCCGCATGTATCCCGTGCCACCCAACGTGCTCTAGAAGGTGTAAGTCAACTACCCTGGCCAGCAAGATCTCCGGATCTGTCCCCCATTGAGCATGTTTGGGACTGGATGAAGCGTCGTCTCACGCGGTCTGCACGTCCAGCACGAACGCTGGTCCAACTGAGGCGCCAGGTGGAAATGGCATGGCAAGCCGTTCCACAGGACTACATCCAGCATCTCTACGATCGTCTCCATGGGAAAATAGCAGCCTGCATTGCTGCGAAAGGTGGATATACACTGTACTAGTGCCGACATTGTGCATGCTCTGTTGCCTGTGTCTATGTGCCTGTGGTTCTGTCAGTGTGATCATGTGATGTATCTGACCCCAGGAATGTGTCAATAAAGTTTCCTCTTCCTGGGACAATGAATTCACGGTGTTCTTATTTCAATTTCCGGGAGTGTATGTGGAAACATTTGTAAGAGAAATAAAGAATAAACCATTGTAAGAAACACATTTTCATGTCCTCACGAGAGGGCAACATTGGTTAAATGCGTACTTCTAAGCTAGAAACATTTCTCAATGTGACGACCATCTGCATCAATGACAGCCTGGAACCGGAATAGAGATCGCTGTCCTGCTGCCCAGAGCAACTCTCTATGCTCATCTTAAACCTCCAAAGTGTGTTAATATCCCGTTGTGAAACCCTCTCCTTCAGGTAACCCCACAGCCAAAAATCACACGGGTTCCAGTCAGGTGATCTTGTTAGCCACGTAGTTTGGAACGATCGGCCAATGCTTCAGTTTTCTCGAGATTTGTTGCGGAGTAACCGAGTCACGTCCGCAGCTCGTGGTCCAGTCGTTAGTGTTACGGCCTCTGGATCACGGGGTTTCGGATTAGATTCCCGGCTGGATGGGGGATTTTCTTCACCTGGGGATTTGGTGTTTGTGTTGTTCTCATCGTTTCATCACCATTCAGGAGAATGATGAGACTGCAACGTGAGAAGATTGGGAATTTGTACGGACGCTAATAACCGTTCTTTTGAGCGCCATACAAACCAAAATCATTGTCATCATCTAATTGAGTGACCTCACGACCAGGTAAGGGTGTGCACCGTCTTGCATCAAAAAAAGTTGATTCAAAGCACCTCTGTCCCTTAGAGCAGGGGTCACATGTTTGTTGGTGAAGCAGATCACAGTAACGTGTGCCATTCAAGCTGCACGTCCTTGGTCCCTCCCTACGTAGCCGTACCAGCACCGGCTCCTAGTGGGAAGCCATGACACCAGCACCTCTAACAGTAGAAGACGGCCCCGTCTTCTAAGATGGCAACAGAGCTAGACGCATACGTTGGCGGTATGGCGAAAACTCACGCTCCCTACTGCACCTCAAATGGCACGGTATTAATCCCATAGAAAATGTCTGGCACTATTAGAAAAGCTGGTGAAATATGACAGTCAGTATCCCCCTAATTTTTTAGTTCTATAGAGTTATCAGTAAGTGGCAAAAGCGATGAAACTTGTCGACACTTTTCTTCTCAGAAGTGAAGTCATTACCAAAGGTAGAGGTGGTGTTGTGCGGCATCAGCGTATCTCCTATGTATGGCTAATTTTTAATTATTTCGTGGGTGACAATACACTACTGGCCATTAAAATTGCTTCACCAAAAAGAAACGCAGATGATAAACGATTATTCATTGGACAAATACATTATAGTAAAACTGACATGTGATTACATTTTCACGCAATTTGGATGCATGGATCCTGAGAAATCAGTACCTAAAACATCTCTGGCCGTAATAGCGGCCTTGATACGCCTGGACATTGAGTCAAACGGAGCTTGGATGGCGTGTACAGGTACAGCTGCCCATGAAGCTTCAACACGATACCACAGTTCATCAGGAGTAGTGACTGGCGTATTGCAGACGTTTTCAATTGGTGAGAGATCTGTAGAATGTGCTGGCCAGGGCAGCAGTCGAACATTTTCTGTATCCAGAAAGGCCCATACAGGACCTGCAACATGCGGTCGTGCATTATCCTGCTGAAATGAAGGGTTTCGCAGGGATCGAATGAAGGGTAGAGCCACGGGTCGTAACACATCTGAAATGTAACGTCCACTGTTCAAAGTGTCGTCAGTGCCAACAAGAGGTGACCGAGACGTGTAACCAATGGCACCGTACACCATCACGTCGGGTGATACGCCAATATGGCGATCACGAATACACGCTTCCAATGTGCGTTCACCGCCATGTCGCAAAACACGGATGCGACCATCATGATTCTGTAAACAGAACCTGGATTCATCCGAAAAAAATGACGTTTTGCCATTCGTGCACCCAGGCGCTCCTGTCTGTGATGCAGCGAACAAGGGCAAAGGCAGCCATGGTCTCCGAGCTGATAGTCCATGCTGCTGCAAACGTCGTCAAACTGTTTGTGCAGATAGTTGTTGTCTTGCAAACGCCCCTATCTGTTAACTCAGGGATCGAGACGTGGCTGAACAATCCGTTACGGCCATGCGGATAAGATGCCTGTCATCTCGACTGCTAGTGATACGAGGCCGTTGGGATCCAGCACGGCGTTCCGTATTACCTTCCTGAACCCACCGATTCCACATTCTGCTAACAGTCATTGGATCTCGACCAACGCGAGCAGCAATGTCGCGATACGATAAACCGCAATCGCGATAGGCTACAATCCGAACTTTATCAAAGTCGGAAACGTGATGGTGCGCATTTCTCCTCCTTACACGAGGCATCATAACAACGTTTCACCAGGCAACGCCGGTCAACTCCTGTTTGTGTATGAGAAATCGGCTGGAATCTTTCCTCATGTCAGCACGTTGAAGGTGTCGCCACCGGCGCCAACCTTATGTGAATGCTCTGATAAGCTAATCATTTGCGTATCACAGCATCTTCTTCCTGTCGGTTAAATTTCGCGTCTGTAGCACTTCATCTTCGTGGTGTAGCAATTTTAATTGTCAATAGTGTATATAATATTAATTCCTGCAACATTAACGCAAGAAATGAAAACTAGGGGAATCTGAAAGAGCCACGAACGCTCACATTGGACAGAAAACGGCCTGAAACGTAGTGTAGTGGGAATGAACGTCTGGCAAGTTGAGATGGTTAGTGCGTCTAGAGATCTCCTAAGATTGGCTGGAATCGTGCTTTGCCTTACATGTGAGGCTCGTCCATCTACTGTCTTCATATCTGTGTGTCCCGAAGTAAATTTCAATAGAGTGTAGTGGGGCACATCGGTAACTCCGTCTGGGCAGTGCACGCCTTACTTTGGGCAGCTGGCCATGCATCAGCCGTAAGCAGAGGGCGCGGCTTTCCCGCCTGTGCCGGAAATAGGCGCCGCCTTCGATAAGGGTGCGCTGTCCGCCCAGCCAGCAAATCGCGGTCTGCTATTCGACGCCCACGGCACACCGGCCGTCCGGACTGCCCTCAGATAGCGTCCGCCGCAACAAATGCCAAGAGGGCGGCACCCATCCCGAGGATTGCAGAGCGTGTGGCCTTTAGGCAAAAATGCCTCAGCATGCCGCCGCTCCCGAGTTACTGCCCCGTACGCTACCGTCAGATTTCCAGGGAAGAATTACCATCAAATAACCAAAGAAGACACGTGCATATAAAGATGTAAACTGTCGTAGTATTAGAGTAGTATTAGAACTACTTACTGGAGTAAGGCGATGTGTGTTCAAACAGTAAAAACAATTTTCTAATTTCGCATGCTTTATTAGGCCCATCGGCGCGATTATTTAGTAGTTGTGCTGGTACATCTCCAAAACATATCCATACACCGTTAGCGATATAGCGTATTTACTCTGATGTTGGCTGTCACAAAGGTTACATGGGTGTGGTGTGCGTACTGTAAGACCTTCGGTATACACACCATCAGATTATTTGACTTGAAGCACGCGAGTGTCAGCAATATGTCTCGTGGTCTTATCATGGCGTGTTTATCTTCTGCTGTTAGGTCAGACGATAGAAATGCCACTTGCACGCTTAGAGTAGCAGATTGACGGTGACCAACTTTAATCAGAACTTGATTAATTTTCAAACACATTTATTAAAGGAATAAAAATCATAAACCTTACTTAACTTGATTCTGGATGCTGTTTACAATTGACAATGTGAAGTTTTTTTGGTCTTGGTATGTTAATCTTATTCTCACATATCTACGATACTTGACAAAGTGTCTATACATTTGTCTTCATGACTATGTACAGGAATATGATAATCTTATTAGGCGCAGACTGAAACTTGACTATAGACTGGTACAGACAAATGCAGACTGGTAAAGACTAATGCAGACCAATGCAGACTAATGCAGACTGAGTAATCGGAGGTCTGTACACTCGTTATAATACCTCGAGCGTTCAGGCATCACTGCGCGAGTGTGATCCGCGAGGAGAAAAGGTTCTACGTTAGCAGCAATCTCATTGGCTGCGTGACATATTAATACGCGGATCGGCGGAAGCAGAATTTGGTCCGTCTCTAAGACGGACGAGCGCTGCGCCTGTGCTGTTGTGCGTAGCGTGACGCGCTTTAGTGGGAAAGTTGTGTACGCGCTGACTACGCGGAACTATATACACAACAATGTGTTTTGGTTTCATCGTCATTTCATTTTGTATACAAGGGGAAGGAGATTTGTCAATGTGTTTTGGTTTCATCGTCAATTTTTTTTTTTTTTTTGTATACAAAGGGAAGGAGATTTGCATTAAGTTTTGCTGTAACAAACAGAATAAAATGCATCAAAATTTTAGAATCGTTAAATATTGTTATTTATTAGCCAGCTGCGAGTAAAACAAGAATTTGCAAGCGGTGTAAGCGTTTCAAAATAGACCGTAAAGACGATGAAGATCGCAAGTACCCTGGACACCCCAACACATCAACCGATGAAAACGTGAAAGAAGTGAATGAAACGATTAAGAAGACTTCAGAATGTCAGTCAGAGAAGTCGCTGCAGACGTACGCATATCAACTGGCTCATGCCATGACTTTTTTAGGGTTTAACGTCCTGTCAACATCGAGACCATTAGAGACAGGACACGCTCGGAAAGTTCAAGGATGGGGAAGGAAATCAGTTAGACGTGACTTTCTTCTATTCTCGCGGAAACAAAAGAAAACCTTAAAACTGTCCCAAATATAAAGTTCCAAAAGTGTTCCGGGCACTGGAAAAAGCTCTGCCATTAATGGACGATATCTAATGCGAAATATTTTGAGAAAGGTAACAGTCATGTGAACGAATAAACAAAATTATTTACAAAACAAAAAAATTCTAGTTATTTTTCTAAAACATCTCGTATAGAGAAGAGGAAAAAACTGAACACGCACTGCACAAACTGCAGTTTCATAGATGGAAAAGGTATCACACATACAGGTAACATGAACGACCATTCTCTTATATCCAGTGTATGATATATGTATACGTATTTACTAGTAAATCGACAAATTATTTATTTACCCATTTATAATGAAGCACTCATTAAAACATAGTGCAAAGTATGTAAATTACGAAAGCATCATTCAACAGAGCGTGTAAAAGCGCTAAATAGAAGTAGGTCGTGTTTATTTAACTAGTTAATCATGTTTCCTTTATTTCAAGTGACGAGCAACTGTGCATGTAATTTTTATTGCTTAATAATGACCCGCTAACTAAGAACTACTTGTGAGGTCTAACTAAGAACTACTTGTGAGGTTGGAAAAGAATTAGCCGACAGAGCCGCTCTTCTCAACCATTTAATTTGAATGGAGGTCCATTTTTACGAATTTTGGCCAATACCTCCAAGCCTGGCCAACGGCAAGAGTAATTTAAGTCAAGCATTGGCTCGTTCCTCCTCTGCCGCTGCTGTGTGGAAACTATATGAATTGTCCATTTAAGTTTCACACATCATGATATGTTGCGAGTGATAGTCTCTCATCATCAGAATGGGACAGTTTTCCTTTTGGTGATAGAATTGGGAAATTAGATGATGTTTAAACATTTTTGCAGGTGCTATACTCTCAGCAGCAGTTAGGATTTGAAGCGGTCCAGAGTACATAAAAAATAACAGTGAATACTGAGAATACTGATACAGCTGAAAATAACGGTACTGATATTATAAATGCGAACGTAACTACGTTTTCACGACTAGACAGCTGAATCGATTTTGATTAAATGTGGTATGGGGATAACTTGAACCCAGAAGAAGAGCATGGCTAGTTACCAAGTGTATATATATATATATATATATATATATATATATATATATATATATATATATATATTGCATGGTACCAGACACCTAGAAATGACGGAGAGGATTTGTCCCCGCCGTAGCCCTCAGTGGTTCACAACCCCACAACAGGCTACAGCAGTCCACTCACCCCACCGCCGCCCCACACCCAATCTAGTGTTATTGTGCGGTTCGGCAGCCAGTGGACCACTCCGGGAACGCCACACACCACACGAGTGTAACCCCAATGTTTGCGTGGTAGAGTACTTATGTGTACGCGTGCATGGAGAAAGTGATTCCACAGCAATCGCCAACATAGTGTAACTGAGGCGGAATAAGGGGAACCAGCCCGCGTTCGCCGAGGCAGGTGCAAAATCACCTTAAAAACCATGCACAGGCTGGCCGCACACCGGACCTCGACAATAATCCGCAGGGCGGATTCTTGCCGGGGACTGGCGCGCCTTCCCTCCGGAAAGCAGTGCGTTAGATCGCACGGCTAACCGGGCGGGCTATATATATACAGGGTGTTACAAAAAGGTACGGCCAAACTTTCAGGAAACATTCCTCACACACAAATAAACAAAAGATGTTATGTGGACATGTGTCCGGAAACGCTTAATTTCAATGTTAGAGCTCATTTTAGTTTCGCCACTATGTACTGCTCAATGGAGCACGTTATCATGATTTCATACGGGATACTCTACCTGTGCTGCTAGAACATGTGCCTTTACAAGTACGACACAAAATGTGGTTCATGCACGATGGAGCTCCTGCACGTTTCAGTCGAAGTGTTCGTACGCTTCTCAACAACAGATTCGGTGACCGATGAATTGGTAGAGGCGGACCAATTCCATGGCCTCCACGCTCTCCTGACCTCAACCCTCTTGATTTTCATTTATGGGGGCATTTGAAAGCTCTTGTCTACGCAACCCCGGTACCAAACGTAGAGACTCTTCGTGCTCGTATTGTGGACGGCTGTGATACAATACGCCATTCTCCAGGGCTGCATCAGCGCATCAGGGTGGATGCATGTATCCTCGCAAACGGAGGACTTTTTGAACGTTTCCTGTAATAAAGTGTTTGAAGTCACGCTGGTACGTTCTGTTGTTGTGTGTTTCCATTCCATGATCAATGTGATTTGAAGAGAAGTAATAAAATGAGCTCTAACATGGAAAGTAAGCGTTTCCGGACACATGTCCACATAACATATTTTCTTTCTTTGTGTGTGAGGAATATTTCCTGAAAGTTTGGCCGTACCTTTTTGTAACACCCTGTATAGGAGCGTGAAGTAGAGATGCAGAAGACGACGTTTGTCCTGAGATGGGCGACTCTGGGTGTTTATAGATTATTCACTGACAATGCACATCCAATGTTCACTCACCATCACACATAACGTAACTACTGATATGTGAGCACAGCAGTGCGTTACAGCTAATACGATAATATAAAAAAAAGTCCAGAAAACATAGTTCTGCAAATGAGATAGTTGCAAGTGTCTAGTTACCAAGAACCACTGACTTATTTATGAATCAATGCCCTTGTTACTAGAGATATACAGTGCTGAGTCAAAAAATTATGACCACCTGCTTTAATGCTTGTTTGTCCGTCTTTGGAACGAGATACATCAGCGGTTTTGCGTATCAGGGATCCGACAGTTTGTTGGTAGGTTTCTGGAGGTATGTGTCATTAGATGTCTATGCACAGGTCATGTAAGTCGTGTAAACAACGGCCGCTGATCCGCGTACGCGGTGATGGTTCCCGATAGCGACCCAGATGGGTTTCATAGGGTTTACATCAGGAGAATTTTCTCGCCGAGGTATCGACGTGAGTTCACTATAATGCTCCTCAAACCACGGTAGCACGGTTGTGGCTCCTAAACACTGACTGTTATGCTACAGAAAGACGACTTCGCCTTCGGGGAAGGCATCAAGCATGAAGGGACGCCGATTGTTCGCAGCTGTCAGCGTGTTTTCGATTACTGCCACAGGTACCGTGCGAGCGCAGAAGAATGTCTCACACAGCATAATAATGCTTCCACAAGCCTTCGCCCGTGGCGATGAAAGCGTTTGTAGAGACGACCATCGCCTAGTGTAGCAAAAATGTGATTCACCCGAAGAACCGACACGTTTCCATTGATCGCCGGGCGAATCACCATGGTCCTGAGTCCACTTCAGCCGTAACTGACGATGTCGTTGGGTCAAGATGTGAACACCTACGAGTGGCCTTTTGCGGAGCTCCATGTTCAGCAATGAATGACGAACGCTATGCTCATAAACGCTTGTGCATGCACCATCTTTGTGCTCTTTCGGCACAGATGCCACAGATCACCATCTGTCCTACTTTACAAAGCAGACAGTCCTCCGAACCCCACGTTCTGTGAAATGTTGTGGACGTCCAACCATTTAGCGCCTAGTGGTAGTTTCACCGTCCTCCCACCTCTTTTGGTAGATTCCCACGAGAGTAGCACATGGACGTTCGACCAGCTTCGCCGTTTTCGAGATACTCGTTCACAGGATCCGCGTAATAACAATTTGCCCTTTGTTTAAGTTGCTTATCTCAATAGATTTCCCCAATTTTAAGCCCGTATCTTCGCATTTGCTCCGCTTACATACTTCCGTTACCGATTCACGTGCCCACAACTCCTCCAGGCGGCATCCAACGTCGCGGTGGACAGTGGTCATAATGTTCCAGCTTATCAGTGTATTTGAAATATAAACTTCTCGATTAAGTCCCCTTCTGATTGCAGTCAAATTTCACCCATTGTACATTTTCCTGCTGATACAAGACAAGCAACCCAACAATATGTTCCAAGACGGATAGCTGGAATAGGGCCACTATCCAGGTCTGCATGAGCACCTAACCTCAATCCTTCGGATTATTCTGTCTGGGGTAATTTTGAAAGGGGATAAACTTGAATTACTAGAACACCGAGTTGTACAATTTTGCCAAGAATTAAGAGATGATCCAGAAGTGGTTGAAGGAATTCGTGATACACTGCAGAGACGATTTCACTCTTTTTTGAGTCGTCAGTCTTCTGCCTGGCTTGATGCGGTCCACCACAAATTTCTCTGCTGCAAAAAACTCTTCATCTCAGAGCAGCACCTGCACCCTACGTCTCCAGTTATATGTTGGATTTATTCAAGCCTCTGTCTTCCGCTACAGCTTGTACTCTCTACATCTACATCTACATCCATACTTCGCAAGCCACCTGACGGTGTGTGGCGGAGGGTACCTTGAGTACCTCTGTTCTCCCTTCTATTCCAGTCTCGTATTGTTCGTGGAATGAAGGATTGTCGGTATGCCTCTTTATGGGCTCTAATCTCTCTGATTTTATCCTCATGGTCTCTTCGCGAGATATACGTAGGACGGAGCAGTATTCTGTTTGACTCCTCGGTGAAGGTATGTTCTCGAAACTTTAACAAAAGCCCGTACCGAGCTACTGAGCGTCTCCCCTGCAGAGTCTTCCACTGGAGTTTATCTATCATCTCCGTAACGCTTTCGCGATTACTAAATGATCCTGTAACGAAGCGCGCTGCTCTCCGTTGGATCTTCTCTATCTCTTTTATCAACCCTATCTGGTACGGATCCCACACTGCTGAGCAGTATTCAAGCAGTGGGCGAACAGGCGTACTGTAACCTACTTTCTTTGTTTTCGGATTGCATTTCCTTAGGATTCTTCCAATCAGTCTCAGTCTGGCATCCGCTTTACCGACGATCAACTTTATATGATCATTCCATTTTAAATCACTTCTAATGCGTACTCCCACATAATTTATGGAATTAACTGCTTCGAGTTGCTGACCTGCTATATTGTATCTAAATGATATGGGCTCTTTCTTTCTATGTATTCGCAGCACATTACACTTGTCTACATTGAGATTCAATTGTCACTCACTGCACCATGCGTCAATTCGCTGCAGGTCCTGCTGCATTTCAGCACAATTTTCCATTGTTAAAACCTCTCGATATATCACAGCATCATCCGCAAAAAGCCTCAGTGAACTTCCGATGTCATCCACAAGGTCATTTATGTATATTGTGAATAGCAACGGTCCTACGACACTCCCCTGCGGCACACTGGAAATCACTCTTATTTGGGAAGACTTCTCTCCATTGAGAACGACATGCTGCGTTCTGTTATCTAGGAACTCTTCAATCCAATCACACAATTGGTCTGATAGTCCATATGCTCCTACTTTTTTCATTAAACGACTGTGGGGAACTGTATCGAACGCCTTGCGGAAGTCAAGAAACACGGCATCTACCTGTGAACCCGTGTCTATGGCCCTCTGAGTCTCGTGGACGAATAGCGCGAGCTGGGTTTCACACTATCGTCTTTTTCGAAACCCATGCTGATTTCTACAGAGTAGATTTCTAGTTTCCAGAAAAGTTACTATACTCGAACATAATACGTGTTCCAAAATTCTATAACTGATCGGCGTTAGAGATATTGGTCTATAGTTCTGAACATCTGTTCGACGTCCTTTCTTGAAAACGGGGATGACCTGTGCCCTTTTCCAAACCGTTGGAACGCTACGCTCTTCTAGAGACCTACGGTACATCGCTGCAAGAAGGGGGGCAAGTTCCTTCGCGTACTCTGTGTAAAACTGAACTGGTATCCCATCAGGTCCAGCGGCCTTTCCTCTTTTGAGCGATTTAATTGTTTCTCTATCCCTCTGTCGTCTATTTCGATATCTACAATTTTGTCACCTGTGCGACAACCTAGAGAAGGGACTACAGTGCAGTCTTCCTCTGTGAAACAGCTTTGGAAAAAGACATTTAGTATTTCGGCCTTTAGTCTGTCATCCTCTGTTTCAGTACCATTTTGGTCACAGAGTGTCTGGACATTTTGTTTTGATCCACCTACCGCTTTGACATAACACCAAAATTTCTTAGGATTCTCTGCCAAGTCAGTACATAGAACTTTACTTTCGAATTCATTGAACGCCTCTCGCATGACCCTCCTCACATTACATTTCGCTTCGCGTAATTTTTGTTTGTCTGCAAGGCGTTGGCTATGTTTATGTTTGCTGTGAAGTTCCCTTTGCTTCCGCAGCAGTTTGCTAACGCGGTTGTTGTACCACGGTGGCTCTTTTCAATCTCTTACGATCTTGCTTCGCACATACTCATCTAACGCATATTGTACGATGGTTTTGAACTTTGTCCACTGATCCTCAACACTATCTGTACTTGAGACAAAACTTTTGTGTTGAGCCGTCAGATACTCTGTAATCTGTTTTTTGTCACTTTTGCTAAACAGAAAAATGTTCCTACCTTTTTTAATATTTCTATTTACGGCTGAAATCATCGATGCAGGAACCGCTTTATGATCGCTGATTCCCTGTTCTGCGTTAAGTGTTTCAAATAGTTCGGGTCTGTTTGTCACCAGAAGGTCTAATATGTTATCGCCACGAGTCGGTTCTCTGTTTAACTGCTCAAGGTAGTTTTCAGATAAAGCACTTAAAAAAATTTCACTGGATTCTTTGTCCCCGCCACCCGTTATGAACGTTTGAGTCTCCCAGTCTATATCCAGCAAACTAAAATCTCCACCCAGAACTATAACATGGTGGGGAAATCTACTCGAAATATTTTCCAAATCATCCTTCAGGTGCTCAGCCACAACAGCTGCTGAGCCAGGGGACCTATAGAGACATCCAATTACCATGTCTGAGCCTGCTTTAACCGTGACCTTCACATTTCGGATGTCCGTCAATTTCCATCGATACTATTGCACTTCTTATCGCTATAAACACGCCTCCCCCTTCACTGTCCAGCCTGTCTCTGCGATATACATTCCAATCTGAGTTTAGAATTTCATGACTACTTACATCTGGTTTCAGCCAACTTTCTGTCCCTAGTACTATGTGGGCATTTTGACCGTTTATTAATGAGAGCAGTTCTGAGGCCTTTCTATAGACGCTCCTGCAGTTTACTATTAGCGCATTAATATTGTTATTCCCTGTTGCATTTTGTCTACTCCTACCTTGCCGCGTCTCAGGAGGCGTCTTGTTGGGCCTAGGGAGGGAATTCTCTAACCTACAGTTCCCTCTAGTACCAAGAAAATTCCTTGATGCCTTAACACATGTCTAATCATCTTGTCAGTATTCTTCATATATTCCTTCCTTCAGCAGTTCGGCCCAGAACCTTATCGCGCCCTAGTTTACCAGTCCACCTGAGTTTCAACATTCTGCTGTAGCACCACATCTCAAACATTTAGATTCTCTTCTGTTCCAATTTTCCCACTGTCCGCTATTCATTACCATACAAAGCAGTGCACCAAACATACGTTCTCAGGAATTTCTTCCTCAAATTAAGGCCTGTGTTTGATACTAGTAGACTTCTCTAATCCAGGAATGCCCTCTTTGCCAGTGATACTCCTCCTTGCTTCGTCCGTCATGGGCTATTTTGCTTCCAAGGTGGCAGAGTTCATGTATTTCGTGACCCCCAATTCTGATCTTAAGTTTTTCACTGTTCTCATTTCTGCTATTGGCCGGCCGGAGTGGCCGAGCGGTTCTAGGCGCTACAGTATGGAACCGCGCCACAGATACGGTCGCAGGTTCGAATCCTGCCTCGGGCATGGATGTGTGTGATGTCCTTAGGTTAGTTAGGTTTAAGTAGTTGTAAGTTCTAGGGGACTGATGACCTTCGCAGTTAAGTCCCGTAGTGCTCAGAGCCATTTGAGCCATTTCTGCTATTTCTCATGACTTTCGTCTTTGTTTGATTTACTCGCAGTCCATATTCTGTACTCATTGCACTGTTCATTCTGTTCAACTGATTCTGTAATTCTTCTTCAATTTCACTAAGGATAGCAATTTCATAAGCGAAACTATTACTTGATGTCCCTCCACCCTGAATTTTAACCCAACCCTATAGCCTTTCTTTTATTCTATCATTGCTTTTCCGTTGCATTGATCGGACAGTAGGAGCGAAATATGCATTCCTTTCTTTCACCAGTTTTAATCCGAGCACATCGTTCTTGTCTTCCAGTGTTAAGTGAGGATAATGCGTGGAACACTTCTTTTAACAGGTGCGACTGTACAGTAACTCGTAAGATGTATTGTGCTGAACCACTATTGTACTTGTTGTTATGGCAGTGTATTGTTATATTATAAACCCAGTTGGATGAGGACTGGATCTAAATTTTTACGTTGCAAATACATTTGTACTAACTACGTTAATACTTCATTCTGAAATCAGTGATGGTTCGTAATCGTACATTCACTTTTATCTCCCTAACGGCTTGTTTGCAGACCCATGTTTACTGGACCGTTTGTGCTTCTGTTATCGCATACTTTCACCAGTGTCACTTTTTGCTGTTAATTATGATTCACCCTTCATCAACTGCTTTTGGTCATAAATCCCTCACATATTTAAATATTTTAATATTTCGTGTGTCGTTTGTAGGATAATGCTGTGAGAAATTTTACTGTAGTTTTGTAGACTAGGTGCTGGACTTTGTTGAAGTTGAGGCGCTTGGGGGATTTGCATTTACGCACCAGTTCCATAAATAGTTTGCATATCCACAAGCAGTAAGTGTATGTTTTGTGGCGGTGTTCGTAGCGACAAGCAATTCGCTGTAGAAACGGCTTACGAAGTCACCGCCACACTTTTAATAGCGGGCCGACCGGTCCGCTGGAACAGTGAACAGAACGATGAAAACCCAAACACTCTGATTAAATAAAAGTCGGTACTTATCTTTATTGGTTCAAATGGCTCTGTGCACTATGGGACTCAACTTCTGAGGTCATCAGTCCCCTAGAACTTAGAACTACTTAAACCTAACCAACCTAAGGACATCACACACACCCATGCCCGAGGCAGGATTCGAACCTGCGACCGTAGCGGTCTCGCGGTTCCAGACTGCAGCGCCAGAACCACACGGCCACTTCGGCCGGCACTTATCTATATTAACGAAGATACAGCAACACAGTAGTGAACTCCGTGTCTACAGAAATCTGTCTAGTTCGAGTCGGAGCGGCTAGGTCAGCGTCGGCTGACGACAAACAACAACTCTGCTGCGATGAACACACAACTGACTAGCAAGTACACAATTCGGTGGCGAGTACACAACTGAGCGGCGAATACAGAACTGTCCTAGCGCTCGCGACTCCAGCGCTTAAGAACCCAGAAGCCAGCGGTGGCGCGCGCAGACTTCCGGCGATTTGCTGTCTCGCTGGCGCTGCTTATGCGGACGGCGTCCGGACTTTGATGCTGCCAACCTTTTGGCAGCGGGCTCGGGTGGCATTACTGGCTAGGATATAACAGTATGGATTGTGTCCATTACTTTTTAATTAGTTCACAGCTTACGTCCGCTGTTTGGTATACTGCAATATCACCGTTCTGTTTTTGATAGTTGTGAATTTAAAGTAAATATGTGATTTGATTTATACGTATATGTTGGTGTTGGCCACAACTGTTGAAACTACCTGATGTATTCTTTCGCCCGCATTATAACTTGTGAAACCTCCTGTATTTTCAGCTATAATTGCTGTAGGCCAAGTACCCCCACGACGAAGGAGAAGAGCGTCGTATAACAGTCCAAACTGCCTACAAAGAATGCTTGTTTCTTGCGACAATAATGGGCAGCCGGGTAAAAAAGGTAATACAGGTGTCTTAAAGCGGACCGATCGAGGTGGCGCAGTGGCAGAGCACACTGGAGTCACATTTGGGAGGACGATGGTTGAAATCCTCCCTCAGCCATCCAGATTTAGGTTTTCCATGATTTCCGTGAATCGCTGCAGGCAAATGCCGGGATGTTTCCTTTGAAAGGGCATGGCAGATTTACCTCGCCGTCCTGGAAACAGTCCGAGCTTGTGCTCCGCCCTAATGGCCTCGATGTCGACGGAACTTTTAATGCTAATCTTTCTCCCTTCTTTCCTTCCTTCCTTCCTTCATAGAAGCGTACGTTCCAAGAAGTGTATGGCAACATATCCCCACATACAGGGGTTTGCAAAGATATGGAATGTTGGCGAGAAATGTATGCGTGAACGTAAATCCAGGTGCTACGCAAGCCTGCAGGTCGCGCTATTATATTTGATCACAAATGGAACCTTTTTAAAATCGTCAATATGTTGCAAGCTCAGTTGTGCTCAAAATATAGTTCTGCGTAATCACGAGTGCATTATGTCGCAGCTAAGTGAATTCGAGCGTTGACACATTGTTGAAGCCGTTTTGGTGGGTGCTTCCGTAACCAAGGTAGCAGGAGTGTTTCGTATTTCAAGAGACATCATTGCTTAGAGTTATGTCGCATACAAGGAAAGTGAGAAAAACAACATCCGTAGGTCCCAATGTGGACGAAAGTGTGTGTTGGATAATAGTGACCCACGGTCATTGAAGAGGAGTGTGACGAAATATAAGGCGACAGCTGCAAAAGTCACTGCAGAAATAGACGTCGCATTCGGGAATCCTGTCAGCACCAAAACAACGCGAGGGGAGCTCCAGAAGCAGGCTCTTGCATGGAGAGCTGGAATTCCAGATGAAAACTGATTCAAATAGTCGTAACAGGAAAACGTGGTGCAAGAGCCATAAAACCTAGTTTATGGAGCAATGGAAGAATGTCAACTGGTCGGATGAAACTTGTTTCACACTGTTTCCAACTTCTTGACAAGTTCACGTGCTGAGAGAGAAACATGAGGGGGCGTTCGGTGATGATTTGCGCAGCCATTTTGTGGTAGTCCAAGGCGCCCAAGGTCACATTGCTGCCAAGTATTGTGTGCCCATTTTGGCCGATCCCAAGGTACAACTTTTGTTCCCCAATGGTGATGCTGTGTTCCAAGACGAAATGGCTCCTGTTCATACGCTGGGCCGGCCGGTGTGGCCGAGCGGTTCTAGGCGCTTCAGTCTGGAACTGCGCGACCGCTATGGTCGCAGGTTCGAATCCTGCTTAGGGCATGGATGTGTGTGATGTCCTTAGGTTAGTTAGGTTTAAGTAGTTGTACGTCTATGGAACTGATGACCTCAGATGTTAAGTCCCATAGTGCTTAGAGCCATAGAGCCACACGGCTGGCATCGTCCAGGTCTGGTTTTACGAATACGATGATGGATTGTTGGATCTAACCTGACCACCACAGTCAACACAAGTCATAATAATTGACTGCTTGTGACCTACTTTGGAGAGAAGGGTGCGTGACCGGTATCCATCGGATCTTGCTAGTATTTTGCAGGAAGAATGATACCAAGGTTCCGTTCAAAACTATACAAAACCTGTATTTATCCATTCCTAGGCGACTGGAAGCTGTTATGACTGTCAACAGTTTTCGTACACCGTATTAGGCATGGTAGTGTGTTGTGTCTGCAGTGGTCCCATATTTTTTTCCACTCCCTGAACGCCTCGGGAGAAGGTCAGGCCGGGAAGAAGAGAGAATTTAGTTTTCATGCGAAAGTTCACCGACAGATGTTAGAGGTACCAGAAGTACTCTTCACGACACTACTTAAGCCGGCTTGCCCAGTGTTCATAGGGATATTACCATGTGCGAAAGCGCACTACTTAATTATACTTTTAAAATGTATTTTATACGAGTCGGTTTTATTTTCATACGACGTAGAATTGAAGTTCCTGAAATATGCTTGTAGAGTAATCTCAATAAATAGCTATTCTTACATATTATGTAATACGCAAAGGGTACAGGGAGGATAAGTGGGACAAACAAAGCGTATCACAATCTGGTTCTGAGGTGTGGAGAATTTAGCATTTCGAGGAGATAACAAGGGAAGAAATGGATACTTAGAGTATATCAGCGCGTTCATGTGGCGGGCAGTAGTTCTGTTATGAACGACAAGCAGTTTGCGGTCACATTCGTCTCTCACATTGCTGATTCAAGATTTCGTGCCTCTTCAAACATTCAACTGCAACTGTTGCTTAATGGTCTCAAAGTGATACATATAATCATGGTAGGAGGATAATGTGATGATTGGCAGATAGTTGTAAGCACAGAAAAATGTAACTTGATGTGGATGAGTAAGAAAAACAAACCCGTAAGTTCAGTTACAGCATTAGTAGTATCTTGCTTGACATAGTAATGTCGGTTAAATATCAGGAAGAAACGTTGCAAAGCGATGTGAAATGAAACAAGCATATGAGGATTGCGGTAGGGAAGGCGAATGGTCGACTTCGCTTCATTGGGAGAATTTTAGGAAAGAGTTCAAATGGTTCAAATGGCTCTGAGCGCTATGGCACTTAACAGCTGTGGTCATCAGTCCCCTAGAACTTAGAACTACTTAAACCTAACTAACCTAAGGACATCACACACATCCATGCCCGAGGCAGGATTCGAACCTGCGACCGTTGCAGTCGCACGGTTCCGGACCAACGCGTAAGGGCCATGAAGATAAGACACAATAAATTAGGGCTCATACGGAGGAATACGGACAGCCGTTTGTGAGTGGAACGGAAAAGGAAATGTTTGGTGGTGGTACAGGGTACCATCCACCACGCGCCGTACGGTGGATTGCAGAGCACCTACATATATATTTAGATGTAGACAGTTAGTACGGCAGTGACCCTAAATGTACGCGAGTTCTTGAATTGAACGCCTGACAGCGCGCAGCCTCCAGCTTGCATGGGTGTTGTAGCTAGAGGTCAGCCAGCTACGTGCGTGTGAGGTCACGGAGGCGCGGGCGTTCCATAGTCCAGTGGTAATATACATGTGTTCCCCTCAGCGGGAGGAAGTGCTCAACGACTGATACAACGAAAAACTAGGTACTACATATATTCTGTAAGGAAAAGAGTAACACAGTTACATAGATCTAAATGAGGAGATTACTTTGGTAATGATACTTGCTGTTCCAAAGTCTTTTCGTCAGACATGTAGAGATGATAGATCACGTCACGAGCAACAACTTTTGCTGGCGACGAATCGTTCGCCGATGCTTCCCTGTGTCACTGGCCCAGAGACGACGAGATCTCACAGAAATGACATGATCTATCACCAGATGTGCTGCGTGCTATCTACCCCCTTAAACTGACACAATAATTTTCAACAAGAAAACCTTAAGTATTAGTCACTCTAAGGGGAGACAGATAGTATAGAAACGAGTCAGAAATTTTAAATAGCTCAACCTAGCCCCTTGCACACAGCGTAGGTACCTGGATTGTAGGCAACACACGACGCATTCGCACATGTGCCTACGTCCTGTTGCCTCACAGGAGAATAACGAATGCAGAAGGACGCCAATCGTAGCAGGGAAGCATCTGCGAATATTTTGTGTCTAACAAAAGTTGTTCGCCATAACGTAATACATAGGGGCAAGGCAAAATAATGTGAACGGTGGCAGTAATGGGATAGTTGTGTTTGACCGTCAACAACGCAGGTAAGGCACGTGTCGTGCTGGATTGTACGTGTTCAGTACGGACTAGGCATCAGTGTAGTTGTTTGTTAATAGTGCATACTTCGTATTTGCATTCAGAAGTCGAGGTCTACGTGGAATGAAAGACCTAAAAGAGTTCCAAAGAGGGCAAATTGTTGGGGCCAGATTAGCTGGAGCATCTTTAACCACGACAGCAAACTTCCTAAATGTTTCAAAAGCAAGTTTGAACAGTCATGACAGCCTACACAAAACATGGAAAGACATCATCGTGTAAACGTAATAGTGGGGGCAAATCAAAACTAAATTAGAGAGATCGTCGTACGCTAACACGAACTGTGTCGTAACAACACAAAACAACGGTGGCTAAAGTGACTGCACAGTTTGCTAACCATTTTCGAGACCCCGTGTCTATCGACACTGTCCGCCGAGAACTCCGTAAAGCAAATGTGCATGGGAGAGCTGCTATACTGAAACCATTAGTGATGACAACCAACGCAACATTGTGTTAGGAGCACAAATCCTCGACGGCTGATCAGTGGAAACACGTGATATAGTCCCACGAGTCAACGCTTTCGTTATTTACAAAATCGGGCCGGGTCTATGTCTGGGGAACGCCAAAAGGAGATTACAACCGTTAAGCATGGAAGTGGAAGTGTGATGCTGTGGGGAGCCATATCATGGTATTCTGCTGGTCCCGTCATTACTCTCAAAGGCCGTGTTACAGCCAACGATTCTGAGAACATTTTATGTGATCAGGAGCACCCCATGATTCAAATGTTGTTCCCCAACAATGATGCCATATTTCAGGGTGATAATGCACCCAGTCACACAGCCAGGACAGTACAATCGTGGTATGAGGACCAAGGAACTGAACTGCAGCGTCTTCTCTGGCCAGCACAGTCCCCGGACTTGAAAATTATGGAAACATTGTGGACGATACTGAAGCGCAGACTCTGGAGCAGATTTCAAAAAAATGGTTCAAATGGCTCTGAGCACTGTGGGACTTAACATCTGAGATCATCAGTCCCCTAGACTTAAAACTACTTACACCTAACGAACCTAAGAACATCACACACAGCCTTGTCCGCTGCAGTATTCGAACCTGCGACCGTAGCGGTCGCGTGGTTCCAGACTGAAGCGCCTAGAACCGCTCGGCCACATCGACCGGCAGCAGATTTCAGCCCCCCTCGTCACTACAGGAATTAGATGCGTTTCTGATCGAGGAGTGGCATAGCATTCCATTGGAGACTTTACAAACATTATATGCCAGTTTTCCAAGAAGATTCTCAGCTGTATTACTGGCAAATGAGGTTCAACTCCTTATTAATAAAAGATTCCCAATTAAGTACAGGTGTTCATAGTATTTTCCATGCCCCCTGTGTCATCCATAGATGTTTTATGAGGAGATACACACATCAAAAAAAGTTTTGCATCACCCTAGTTCCCAGAACTCATGAAGATAGACATTGACTGTGAGGTACTGTATCAGAGACACAGTCCCTTTGAACGTTCAGAGATGTCACTAAACCCGCGCAAAGATGTAAACAACCATGCATGAGCAGCGCCTATTAGACGGAGGGCGTCCGACAGCCGATTAGTTCCAGTCATTCCACCAGGAGGGAGGTACACCGCACGAGTTGTCTGTAGTTCAACCATGCCTATCCGATCAATATCGCCGTCAGATAGCGTCAGAATTGTTACTTTGTGCCAGGAAGGGCTCTCAACAAGGGAAATATCCAGGCATCTCGAAGCGAACCAAAGCGATGTTGTTCAGACATGGAAGAGATACAGAGAGACAGGAACTGTCGATGACATGCCTCGCTCAGGCCGCCCTAGGGATGATAACCATTGCCTACGGATTATGGCTTGTACGAACCCTAACAGCAACGCCACCATGTTGAATAATGCATTTCGTGCAGCCACAGGGCGTTTTGTTACGACTCAAACTGTGCGCAATAGGCAGCATGATGCGCAAATTTAATCCCGACGTCCATGGCGAGGTCCATCCGGTTCAGATTGGCCCAACAACATTGGACCGCTCAGGGTTGGCATCACGTTCTCTTCATCGACGAATGACGCATATGCCTTCAGCCAGACAGTCGTCGGAGACGTGTTTGGAGGCAGGCCAGTCAGGCTGAACGCCTCAGGCGCACTGTCCAGACAGTGCAGCAAGGTGGACGTTCACTGCTGTTTTGGGGTGGCATTATGTGGGGCCGACCTACGCCGCTGGTTGTCATGGAAGGTGCCGTAACGGATGTGCGATACGTGAATGCCACCATCCGACCGATAGTGCTACCATATCGGCAGCATACTGGCGAGGCATTTGTCTTCATGGACGACAATTCGCGTTCCCATGGTGCACGTCTTGTGAGTGACTTCCTTCAGGATAACGACATCATTCGATTAGAGTGCGCAGCATGTTCTCCAGACATAAACCCTATCAAACATGCCTGAGGTAGATTGAAAAGGGCTGTTTATGGACGACGTGACCCACCAAGCAGTCTGAGTGATTTACGCCGAATCTACCTTTAGGAGTGGAATAATATGGACCAACAGTGCCTTGATGAACTTGTGGATAGTATGCCACGACGAATACAGGCATGCATCAACAAAAGATGACGTGCTACTGGGCATTGGAGGTACTGGTGTGTACAGCAGCCTGGACCACCACCTCTGAATGTCTCCTTGTATGGTGGTACAGCATGAAATGTGTGGTTTTCATGAGCAATAAAAACGATGGAAATGATGTTTATGTTAACTTCTTTTCCAATTTTCTGTACAGCTTCCAAAACTCCCGGAACCAAGGTGATGCAAAACTATTTTTTGGTGAGTGCACAGAGTGGTGGGTGCAGAAAATGTGATTTACTAAAATACAGAAATATTTTTGATCATCAAAACAGTGTTTGAGGTAATAGCCTGTCATGCAAAAGCCTGCGGAGAGTGGCACTGAGTGACATATTCGCACAGTCCGAAATAGTTCATGGCCAGTAATTAACCATCGGAAATTAATTCAAGATGGCAGCACCAGTGTTACTGGTGGAATAAACACAAGGCCAATGACGAAACAGTTTTGATATTTCACTACAAATGATGCTAGGTACAGTTGCGACTAGTCGGTACCCATTACATGTTCTGGCATCCCTCACAGAGTTTTCGATTCTTTGTATGGCACAAAACTGGATGGTGTCAACTGCACACACCTGTCCCTCGAGGGGTACTGTTTTTATTACCCTAATCAATTAATTAACTAACGTAATTCTGAATGATTAACATTTAAGAACAAGATAACAAACAATAAATAACTGCAGGCAGTATATGTATAAACTATAACGCTGCTTAATGGCGTACTTCTTGTGGTACAGGTGAATTTTGTGTTTCTATGTCACGCGCAGTGCTTCGACTAACAACGCGGTCATTATCTTCACGTGCTGCCAGTTGTGCTTTTATGTGTACTTACCACCTGGTGTCCAGCCAGACTGTAAACTGTCATTGATATTGCGTCGCTGTTTATAGCTTATATGAAGTACACCTGCTCTCACAATAATTTTAGAACTTTTAAAACGACTTAAATCAGCTACATTTTCACTTAGAATCATTGAAAATGTTAGGGACAGACAAATTAGTAAGTTGAAGATGACTTCTCATCGCGCCTACGTTAGTAAATTCTAGCATAACAGGACTGCATAGAGAAGAGAACTGAATAACGAAAAAATTGTTCAATAAGAAGGGAAAGAAGTCAGGAAATTAATAAGAAATAAAGCAATGCATCAAAATAGAAGAAACGTTGCTTAAACAATAAGGTAAAGGAGACTGACATTTTTCGTAAATTTGTATGGGACGAATGACAATAAGCTGACAAAACGGACCTCCACATATATCTGGAAAAGGAAACTAACAAAAGACTAACACTTTTCGTAAATATATATAGCACGAATGACGATAAGCCGACAAAACAGATCTTCACTTATGTCTGAGAAAAAAAGAAATTAACGAGCAGAATCCGAGTAGATAAAAAGACTTACTAATTGAATGTAAACTCAAGTTTCACGCAGCTATTAGAATTGGCAAAGAAGGTACTCTGTATAGTGTTTTATTTTCAGACGATACCATAGTTTTAATAGAAGTGGAGAATGACGTGTAAAGAAGAATTCTGCTCCTAAGGAAAACAGCCAAATACTATAACCGAAAAGAAAACTAAAATGCTGGCTTTTATAGAATAAAATACGCAAAAATAATGTTGAACATGCCAGTAGTAGAATAAGTCAGTCATTTCAGTTATCTGGGATGTGATACCATATACGAGTAAGACAAAGATATAGACATGAAAGTAGCAAAACTAGAGAAAACATGTGGAGCAACAAACAGGTACTTTAGAAATAAGATATAAAAAATTAAATGCCGGTACGCAAACTATTCCGCGGAAGTTATTTACAAAAACAAGAAAGTAAGATTGTGAAAGCTGAAATGAGATTTCTTTGTGCTGTGAGAGGCTATAATAAATAGACAAATTAAGGCACAACGGAATTAGGAAGGAACTAAATCAAGACAACAGCATGAAACAGACTGGTTATCTCGACAGAATGAATAGTGGGAGATTTCATAACAAAATCAGAATTTCTAATGTTTCTAGGTTATTTTTGGTATTCATATTTTTGGTGTTAAAGAAAGGTTATGTAAGCTCTGTTTTCCTTCGATGTGTCTTACTTCATATCTGTATACTGGATATTTTTGTAACAAAGGTTTTCATTGTTTGGTATGTTGTGTCACAAGCAATGTGATCTTTGTTAGCTGGTAGCACTGTTGTTGCTGCAGAATCGTAAGAGAAGCTAGCGAGTGAGTGGGGTGTTGGTCACAATACTGAGCGGTTTGGAAATAGGTTACAGAAGACAAAGATACAGCGGATATCGAATTTTGGAAATACAATTTGGTACAAATTAATTTGAGAAATGGTGATTTCCAGGTATTATTGGTCGTGCTCTGCTTGCTTGCGCGTAATTTATGATGTGTTTGACAAGAACGAAGTTTTAGTAGAATTTTTCTTTATTGGTCTGGGGTAGTTAGTTTCATTGTTCAAATGTGATTAAGCACGGTTGTCTATTCACATGTCTTGAACTCAAAAGTTTACCACTCCTTTACCATTTCAGTAATTAATCTGTGGCAGAGTAAAATTTATTACAACAAATAATTTTTGCAAAGATAATTGTAACTGTCTAAGAATGAGTTTCATGATTTATATACTGCTTTTTAAATGTTACTTTCCTTCCAATTATTCAGCAAGCTTAAATTGTAAACTGTCTCCTCATGAATTTTATTTTCTGTTTACATATGTCACCGCATTGCATTTTGCGGAACACAGTGCTTTAAGCATGCTCTGCATATCCTTGCCTTGCAATGCGCAAGATTTTCTTTTATTTATCTGATCTGCAGTTCCGATGATTTTTTTATGTTCATCAGTTCGAAGAGTACCGATCTTTCGTTATCACAGGTAAACCATGAAAATTTGTTAGGGCCAGTTAAGTCACAGTCGAGATAATAAGATCATTGACGGTTAGACGTTGCACTTCAAAACTGTTATCAGGTTCAGTTTAGGTGAAGCTCATTTCAGATTTTATTTCATACACAGTTAATTTTATCCGTACAGTGCAGTGTTACATCTGCGTGTGCACGATTTAGTGTTTGGAATTTTGTCTTGCCAGTTTGCGCATGCAAATTTACAAGGAATTTTAACAGAAACAAGTGGATTATTTAGTCTTTCAAAATTCAGTTTGTAATTCTGTGCATTATTTTTCATTCTGTTAGTTTTAAGTGTTAGAACTGAAAGTCACGTAGTGTAACGTCACGCATTGTAGCACTGATCACTGCGTTGCTCAATACACAGTTCCACACCGCAGTCTTTTTATTACACAGTTTTACATTTTGGTAAAAGTTTATTCAAATAAAGTTACAGAATTGCAGATAGTTAGGCGACTCATGTTGATCAACCTTTCGTTATTACAGCACTTACATTGTTCAGGGCAACAATACAGGCGCACGAAGTTCAAGAAAGGAAACCAGTCCAGGCCTAGTTCACAAAAAATACAGCATTTTACTAACAGAAATTACAAAATAATAATCCATTAGGCTGAAGAAGTGTCAGAAGGCCAAGGAGGAGGTGGGCACCGTAACGGGTAAAGTCCAGATACTTGCAGTGCAGAAGGAGATGAAGAAGAAGCAAAGAAAGTTGCAGAAACAGATGTTTTCAGAAGAAAAGTTTTAAATTTGCAAGGAGTCCAAAACAGAAGCAGTGAGAGAACGGGTGCCTTCTTCCTCCCGGCCTGATCCCTTATCATCAGGGTATCATCAGGGTCAGCATGTTAATCACTGGCCCTGGTAATGTTAGTGCTATGGGTTGGCCGGATGCCCATCCTGTCGCCACCCCTTCAACACGGAATGGAATTTGTGAACCCATATGTCTGCGTCTAGCGTTATCCCACGGGAAAGTGTGAGAACCTTTATGTTTGGAAATGTTTGCGAATCGTGTAACTAAGGCAGAATGTTAGTACCAGCTAGTTCTTTACCTAGTCAGATATGGGAAACCACCTAAAAACCTCATACCGCCTGACCGGTGCAGCGGCCCTCGTCACTAATCAGCCGGACGATGTCAATTCGGGGCCGGCGTGCCCCTCCGAAAGGCGGAAGTGGCGCGTTAACTAGTGTGGCTATGTGGGAGGGTACAGTGAAAGAACTGGTGTGACGTGATTTCTTTTCTTTTCCTTTTTTTTTTCAAAAGGATCGAAGTAAAGATCGAGAAATAATGGAAGGACAAAAACTGGCAAGGTGCACATAGGACTGGTGGAGGAGAGTTCCGTAGAGAGTTGACAATTTTTGCCTGTTATCGACATTTATACTGACAAGATATCGGTCCCAGAGACTCCAAGACTTTCGAGTATGCTTCAATTTCAAGCTTGAAGTCAGATAACATATGACAAAAGAAATATTTTTTCGTATGATGTAATTATAAACAAATAATTTCGGAAATTTTCCTTTATTTGTACCATGAAACCTTGCTTCTTGCCAAATTTCGTGATTCTAGGAAGTACACTATAGGCTTTGATGAGTGAGTTCTCTACTATCAAAATATGTGACGTAAATAGTCGTGCTTTTGACTACATTGACCTAGAAGCTTCAATTTCTTACGCTTCCAAGAGACCACCGGCCGTGGTGTGTGATAGAAACTTGAACTTGATACGCCATACTATTGCAGAGAAGAAGGCTCTTAACAGACGAGCAGACAGAGAGACAGAAAAAAATGACAATTTTTTCCGTTTTATATCATTACAAATTAACAATTTCAGTTTTTTCCCTTTACTTGTATTGTGAAACCCTGCTTCCTGTCAAATTTCGTGATTCTAGGTGAACGGGAAGTAATCTGTAGTTTTGATGAGTGGGTTTTCGAGTATCAAAATATGTGACGTAGATGGCGTATCTCTTGACTAAATTGACTTACAAGCTTAAAATATTTGCACTGCCAAGGGACCATAGCTCTTATTACGTGAAATAAAGCTGAAGCCGCAACGCCAGATTCTTCCAGAGAGAAAGGGTCTTAACTGACATAGACAAACAGACAGACGAAAAAAAATGACAAAAATATTTTTTGTGGGACGATTATAAATTAGCAATTTTCCGATTTTTTCCCCTTGTTTGTATTGTGAAACTTTGCATCTTGCGACATTTCATGATTCTGGGTCAACGGAAATTATTCTATAGGTTTGAAAGACTTGGTTTTTGAGTATCGAATTATATGATATGAATGGCCGTACCTTTTAACCGAATTAATGTAGAAGATTAAAAGCTTTACAGGGCAAGGGGACCATACACTTAAGATGTGACAGAAATTCGAAGGTGGTACGTTCACCCGCTCCTGAGAACGGACAGACAGACAAACAGACCCACATGGAGAACAAGGCAAACCTATAAGACTTGCGTTTTTAACGACCGTGGCACGGAAGAGTAAAAATAATGACACCTGTGGTTGACCGGAGACAGAGCAGGCTTGATAATTCAACGAGGCTTTTCCCAGTTCAGAATTTATGCGGTCTGGGTTTCGTAATGTAATAAGAGCGCGAATTTCCAAGTACTTTAAGCGATCCGGAGGAGGACTACGGCGCCTGGCGAGGTAAGCTTCCGTGACGGCGGCGCACGCATCGGCACACCTGGGGTCGGGCAGTTTGGAAGCGCCGCAATTGGGCGCGCTGCCGCGGCCGCGGCTCACGCAAATAGCGGCAAATCGGTATCCCACTAATGACGGCGCGGCACATCACGCGAGCCGGCCGCCCCGCCGCCAGCGCCAGCACCGCTAATGTAATTACTGGCCGCAAGCCGGCCGCGGGCCGCGGCAACCCGACTCCCGCCCACCCGCCTCCGTGGCCATCGACGCCAACTACCGCACTAGCGGCCAACGGGCAGCCACCGGGGGTCCCCGGAATGGCAACGCACCGCGATTCCACGCGTCACAGCGGAGCAGCGTGCTCGCTACACTGCTCTAGTTGTGACGGTTCTGCAAGGTGTACCGGCGAACGTTCCTCGTAGCCTGACATGTATGATTCACGAGCTCACACCGTTTTTCCGTTGGTAATTAAAAATCGAGCAACAGGTAGGCATTTTTATGCCGAACACTGTGTCTATGTTCATTTTAGGGTTTAGTTTCTAAATCGGTAGAAACGGAACACGTGTAGTGTAAGTCTGTTGACTGTCTGTCTGGCTATGCGACAGTTGAAAAGCCTTTTTCTCAAAAACGGGTTGTCGTATCGAGTTGAAACTCATGTCACATACTAAAGTTTAAGGCCTCTTGGCACTGTAATAAATGTAAGCTTCTAAGTCAATGCAACAAAATGATATGTCAATTTATGTCACATACTTTGATATTCGCAAACGCACTCATGAGAACCTATAAGGTACTTTCCGTTCACCTGGAATCATGAAATTTCGCAAGAAGCAAAGTTCCACAGTACAACCAATGGAGAAAAATTCGAAAATTGGTAATGTGTAGTGATACAGAACGTAACAATATATCTTTTCTCATTTATTATCCGACTCCGACAAACTTGAAATTAAAACATTCTCGAAAATCTTGGAATCTTGCCAATACCAATGTCGATAACAAGCAAAAGTGATGCAGAAACTCGAATTCCCGAAGTCGATGAAATGCTTACATACATAATCACGTTTGTATGGAACTGTCAGTGGGCGAGTCCAAATCGCACGTGCCCGAATTTTTACTACATTCTTTCTTTCTCTTTATATTCTTCTCAAAATTTATTTGGTCTAATTTTTGAGTGGTGCGGAAAAAAGATTTCCTACAAATTACTTTGTGGGTTTCTGTATTTATTTTCAAGGCAAACCAGGTGTGCGAATTGGACGAATGTGGAATAAAATCAGCCTTACGTCCAATTTTGGAAAAACGTTTAACTGCTTGAAACTAATCAGGGTAATAAGATAAACTTAGGTCTCTGAGAGAATATTTCACAAAGGATTTGTGTCCAAATTTTCATACTCGTACGAAGAGTGGGAAATAGAGAAATGGGGTGCCAAAAAGATCAGCGTGAAGTCTAGATTCGCAAAAAAAGTCTTTGTTTCACGCTGAAAAAAATAAATATCAAATCACAGCATAAACTGAAAGTTTTCTGCTTTTTGTTGCATTATATGCTCTTAATACTAATGGATTACCGATCCATATTTAAATACATTTCATGTTTTGAGAACGAAAGTAAAAAACAAAAATTAAATAAAAATGGCATAATGTTTTGTGAAATTATTTGTCTGAAAGTAGAAAATAAAATAGATCGGAGCAACATCTGTCGCTTCTTCGAATGTTACTCCAAATCACAATCTACCAGACAAATATACTCTAGCAATCTCTAGAATTGTACGTTATACACTGAACTTCAAATTCCCCAATCAGCACCTCATCTACTGTACATGATTGCTAACGTCATTCAAATCCACATCAAATGTTTTTCCAACCTATTTTATTTCTTATTTTTAGAGAAATCACCATCGACACATTTACTGTTTTCTTTGATTTTTTAATGTTTTTATGACTGTGTAGTCTTTCATTCTCTGGTATGAAATGAGAGGTAGTAATAAAAAAAATCACATCGTCGAGGATTGACATCTTGGAGCAGAAATCTCACAATGTGGACTAATAATGTATTTCAGACGACACTGACTTGATTTTAACCACTACCTTTAATTTATTATGTATCTTCCCCTACTAGTATGTTATTGGGTGTTAATAATTTAATCTGAATATTAATATTAAATATGCCGTTAGGATTCATAGTCTTGCACGTACTGGAGGGTTGTTGTTTCCATTTACGTATTGCTGCTAATGGCAGATGAGTAGATGAATGCGTCTTAAATGTTTCGGTGGTGTACCACAATTAACTATATTTCTTCATTGTTTCCAACTTCTGAAAGACAGAGACAAAAGGAATGAATACACAGATTAATTATTATTATTATTATTATTATTATTATTATTAGCTGTTGCCTACATAACCGTCGGTTGTATTTACCATTTCTATTACCGTTATACTGTTTATTCAACTTACATAGGCAGACAAATATAAACTAGTTGCAAAGTAAATCGCCAGTTTTAGAATCTAGGCAGCCTCCAGTCTATAAGAGTACCATGTCATTTTAATAAAGCTGTGGTACTCAAACGAAGTTCTATAAGCTATAAATTAAATAACTGTCGCCGGCCGAAGTGGCCGTGCGGTTAAAGGCGCTGCAGTCCGGAACCGCAAGACCGCTACGGTCGCAGGTTCGAATTCTGCCTCGGGCATGGATGTTTGTGATGTCCTTAGGTTAGTTAGGTTTAACTAGTTCTAAGTTCTAGGGGACTAATGACCTCAGCAGTTGAGTCCCATAGTACTCAGAGCCATTAGAACCATTAGAAAAATAACTGTCAACAGCAACGGTGGACTTTGCACAGGTTCACTACGCAGGCATTGTGATCTTCCTGGCAATGACAGTTGTAGAGGATGGCCGGATGCCCTTCCTATCGCCATTCCTTTCACCCACGGGTCGAAAATTGTGTACGCCAAGTGTCTGCCTCTAGTCTTACATGATGTTACAGTATGTAAATGTCGGCTAAGTGTTTACGAACCCTGTAACTTAGGGCGTGGGAACCAACCCCGTATTCACCTAATAGGCTATGGGAAACCACCTAAAACACACATCCAGGTTGGCCGTCGCTCCAGCCCTCACGGTTAATCCGCTGGGTGGATTCAATCCGGAGCAGGTGCTTCTTGCCGAATGCTGGATGCGGCGTGTTAACGCACACGGCTATACGTGTAGTTCTCACTAAGCATACAATGTTTGAAAATGTAATGATGAGAGCTGTGAACATTTGAAGAATACCTACACTGCCTGACAAAAAATGTGAAACACGTAGAAGACATGGTGGGATGTCAATGTAGCTTCATAGATGTTCTCATCATCGGTTGGTGTGTAAATTATTAGGGCTGCAATTTGCTGTGACAGCCAGAACGGCGATCAAAGTTCTTTAGTGTTTTTCGTTTTCAGTGTTGTTACTAGCCAGAGTCATAACAGCGTTAAACGTGTTGAATGATCATTGCAAGGACACGGAGGAGCCGCGCAATCATGTGAGACACTGTTATTAGCAACTGACAAAGTTTGAAAGAGGCCTCATTGTAGGATTACACTTGACCGGCTGGTCGAATTGTTTAATATCCAGATTCGTTGCATACTCAGATGCGGCACTGATTCGATGATCGTCTGCGCCGGAATGCGACAGCAGGCATAGTCGTCGTCAAAGTTCCGGTCGGCCATGTGTGATCAACACAAGGCAGGATTTCAAATGAAGCACATCGTAGCGCCTTTACATTTGCGCCTCCATCCGCAAACTAGTAATGAACTCTTTGCAACAATGTGTCAAATCGCACCACTACGTGGGGACTACCAACAGCAGTACTATGGAATTACAGTCCTACGAATAGGTTGCCGTTAACGTCACAACACAAACGGCTGCGTTTGTGGTAATGCCTTCACTGCGAAACTTGAATTGCTGGAGAATGTCATCGTATTGGATTCAGCGATGAATAGAGGTTGTGTAACACCTCGGGTGGCCAATGGCGGAGAGTATGGCAGCGACCTTAGAGAATGTCCCAATTCTTGCAATATTTGGAGACGCAATGTTATGGGGAGCCATCATGTAGAATTAAGTGAGAGAAACCTAACTGCACAATGGTACGTCCAGGACACGTTGTGTTACCCCTCGTGTGTCAGAATCGTGGTGTCATTTTTAAACAGGGCAGTACTTGCGCACTCATGGTACGTATGTTGAAGAGCCGTTTGCGTAGTGTTGAGGTTCTCCTGTGGCCAGCAAGATCCCAGATCTGCCCCGATAGAACATGTGTGAGGGCCTGTGGACATGAAATCCGTCCCATCGCCAGTATCCAGGACAAAAAGAACCAATTACAACTGCTGTGGGCCAACGTGCATCAGGACAGGACACAACCGGTTTATGACACCCTTCCTAACCGAATCAGTGTATGCATTCTGGACAGAGAGGTACAACAACATACTGATAAATAGGCTCATACCGGAAATCATCTTGGGCATTCAAATTGTTTCAGCTGTATTTAGTCCTTTGTTATTGGATCACTACCGGTTTTGTGGCACCAAAAGCCACATCTTTAGGTGAAAATATGACAAAGACATTAGAGTGGGAAAGCTCGGAACCTTTTTACCCAACAATCGTATGACAGAGTACGCGGCCGCATCCCCTGTTTCCGATTCCATATAGATCGGAGCAGCGGACCCATCCACTATATTGGAATCCGGATGTTTTATTCTATGATATACCGTTGTTTTGTTCTGACGGACAACGAATACTGAAAAAAAAAGGTTCCGAGCTTTGCCCCTCTAATATTTATTCACTTGTTTACCTGAAGACGTGGCTTTTAGTGCCATGAAACAGGTAGCGATCCAATAACAAAGGACTAAATACAGCTGAAGCGGTTATTAATACCCAAGATGACTACTCATAGCTTTGCTTGCCCTACCTAGAAGGTTGTCATACTGGAAAGTTCATTGTAATGTTGAGTCAAGTTTGTAGTCACTGAAATAACATCTTATACCCTCTAGAGGCACGCAGTTTCATTTCGGTATGACCGTTTATGATCTCACGATAGCCTTACACGAATGAAAGTACAATCATAAGCACTTTCGCTGCTACAGACGTGCTCTCTGCATTCCGTGCTGAGGGTGGCTTTTGTTGCGGCTATACTGCTCGCCAAATCCGGGTGTCTGTGCTGAGAGATTGTGTTCCAGTCGTTATGAAATACTTATCCTCCGATTTTTCGAAAACAATTAGGTGAAAAAATTTTGTTTTTGCACATCTTACCGTCTGATGTCTTCACTCCATAAAGAACTGAACTTCTTTTCGTTATCCTTCATACTTACTGCGCTGCATCATATTAAGACTTTTTGCGTGAGGTTGATTTCAGCTGATACACAGCAGTGAATGGAATGCAGGAAATCGAAATTTTACTTAAAATTGAGGGTGAAACGATATCTGATTTCGTTCTTGGGTTATTGGGTTTTATATGCGACAGACGCTTACGCCCGGGCAGAGATGCACCCATTATCGTCCTTGCGCATTACGTATCATTTGATCATTGAACGCTTATAACTGATAAATGATTCAAGATATCGAAACGAGGCTTCTTGCAAATGAGGCATTTATGCTGGGCGACACAACTCGAAACTTTTCTATTCACTGAGATACGGAAGGAGCTCGTCTGCTGCAACGAGAGGTCGACTGCTCGAGACGATTACAGGCATGTAGAAAAACACAAGTGCTGCGTGTGTACACGTTTACAGCGCCAGGATAATGGCATAGTAGGACATTTATATAAGGGGCATTCAAGAAGAAACGAGCCGGAGGCATAATTAAAGAAACCAGCACCTGTATGTCAAAAGTATTGAGCCTAGCTGTTGAGACACTTGTTCCACTGTGACAGAAGGTGGTGAATTGCTGTCTCATAAATTCCCGGGGCTCCGATGTTAACTAGTTCCGCAAGTACAGCTAGACGTCGTCGTCCGAGGTGAATCGTTTGCCCCTCAGAGACTTTATAGGGACAAACAATGGCGTAATCACTGGGAGAGAAATCTGGACTATATGGAGGGTGGCCGAGAGCCTCCCATTTAAATTTATACAGGCTTGCCGCGACTGTGTTAGCCGTATGGGGCTTTGCGTTGTCGTGGAGCAGAATGACCCCACGGGTGAGATTGCCTGGCCATTTTGTTTTGATCGCTTGGCGAAAGTTCAAATGGTTCAAATGGCTCTGAGCACTATGGAACTTAACATCTGAGGTCATCAGTCCTCTAGAACTTAGAACCACTTAAACCTAAATACCTAAGGAGATCACACACATCCATGCCCGAGACAGGATTCGAACCTGCGACCGTAGCGGTCGCGCGGTTGCTTGGCGTGGGGTGGTCAAGGTTTAAGAGTGACGCTTGGCATTCAGTGTTGTCCAGTGCTGCAGGAACTGAATCACAAGGGGGGCATCTTGGACAAAGAACGTCAGCGTAACCTTTCTGCTCTCGTGTGAATGGCCTTGGCTGTTTTATGTGGTGGTGACCCTCGATGCTTCCACTGGAGACTTTGTCATTTTGATTCTGGTTCGAAGCAATGACACAATGACTGATCTCCAGCCACCACTCGTGCCAGGAACGCATTCCCTTCCCCAGCATAGCGCTGCAGGTGAGCATGACAATGGGCTATTAAACATACTTCCTGGTGTGGCTGAAGACTGTGAGGCACCAACTGGCCACACACTTTGCACATGTGTAGTCGTTCCTTCATGATGGTGTGAACACTTCCGAAGCTCAATCCGACTAAGGCGACTATGGCTTTCACTGTCACTCGGCGGTCCTGGGTAATGAGTGCATCCACCAGCAGGACGGTGTCATCGGTAATGCAGTGTGGTGCTCCAAACCATGCGTCATCGGCTAACGACACCCGCCCTTCACTGAAGCGCTTGTGCCACGCCTTGACCCTCGCAAGGGACATGCAGTGTTCGCCGTACAATCGTGATATTCTTCGATGAATGTCCGTTCCTCCAACTCCTTCGCTGTCAGAAGACGAACAACACCTATTTGCCCTTCTTTTGAAGCCTCCATGTCAACGTTTGCAACGCGACTGGCAGCGTTGGATGATTGATGTGTGCTGCTGCTGCTAGCTGTGTATAGTCACGTGACGTGCACGCGTGCCCTCTAGCGAGGGGCTGTGAACTTTCACGCTCTGGTCGGAACCACACCTCGTTACTCACGCCACCATATTACCCTCCAGTCACCTGTTTGCGCATTCCAGGGTCCAGCTCGTTTCTTTTTGAGTGCCCCTTATACATTCCCACAGCAGTACAAGATTTAAATGTAACATGTGATTACTTGAAACTTCCTGGCAGATTAAAACTGTGTGCCGGACCGAAACTCGAACTCGGGACCTTTTGCCTTTCGCGGGCAAGTGCTCTACCAAACTTTTGGAAGGTAGGAGACGTACTGGCGGACGTAAAGCTGTGAAGACGGGGCGTGAGTCGTCCTTGGGTAGCTCAGTAGGTAGAGTACTTGCCCGCGAAAGGCAAAGGTCCGGAGTTCGAGTCTCGGTCCGGCACACAGTTTTAATCTGCCAGGAAGTATCATATCAGCGCACACTCCGCTGCAGAGTGAAAATCTCATTCTGGATGTGATTACTTTCCGCACAGTACGAGGGGTTACCTTTGTGCTTTGAACTAAAATAAAAGTTGAAGTTTAAAATAACTTTTATTTGATATTTTTTTCTGTAGCTTATCCTTCTTAGTTACCCTGTAGGTCATTAAATTTTAACAGCAGGTGGGACAGCAAATAACGAAAACTTGCTTGTTGTGCATATGTGGTGTAGGAGGAAGAACACATAATCATATTTGCAGGTGCGAAATGTAGAACAAAGAGCAGCCATCTTTTTGCAGCAACTAAGAACGTCGAACTGACCTAAGCTTGGATGATAGCTACTGGCATGACACTCCATGCTGCTTACACTCCAGACCACATTTCATCAATCGTGGTGACTGGCTCGTCTGCGGACGGACACTTCTTGGATATTTTTTCTTCTGTTATCGTTTACATTCACCTGTCTCTGTTTTTGATATTAACTGTGATGGACCCTGTATAGTGTGTTTGATCAGAACATTGGAACGGAACCTACTGCATGTGACTCTATTTACTCTGTTCAAGTGTGTGTGTGTGTGTATGTGTGTGTGTGTGTGTATGGCCCAAAATCGAGGGGAGGAAATAGTGCCGCTGCGCAAAGAATTCTCAAGTTTAATACCAGGGACAACAAAAGGAGTGGCACGGAATTGGTGCGTTCTACGGCGATCTCACACTGCCCGCCGGCCGGAGTTCAGCAATCCCGGTAAAAGTCCTGCGCCGTTTCCGAAACAAACGGCTCCCGTTCCCAGCCTCCCAGCACGCGATGCCGCGTGGGAAATACGTTCACATTCCGCACCCGCCGGTGCTTCCACGCAATTCGATACGGGCTACACGGAGGCCTACACTTCGGCTTACAGGGCAACCATTTTACTAAGAGATGTGGCCCACGTGAATTCAAGAACTGCAGCTTCCTTCCTGTACGGTTGTGGTATCTGTCAACATCAGTTCTCGAATTCTGATAATTAAGCAGGAAATATTAATCTAAGAAACATAGCATTCAGAAAATCTCGAAAAATCACTAATGATATTCTCTTTCGAAATCGAAGATGAGTGTAGAGGTTGCGTGTATAGTGTGGCACTATGTTTGTCCTGTATGATGAGGGTGCTGGTGGTGGTGGTGGTGGTGGTGGTGGTGACGACGACGATGATGATGATGATGATGATGATGAGAGATGCGGCAGATTGGAACCCATTGCCGGCACAAAGCCTACTCCTCTGGGATAGCATCGAGGAGGCGCCGATCTTAATGTCCCCGTCCGACTGACGGATCACCATTAGCAGTGTCAAATGTTCTCTCTATATGAGAGACTGCGGAGAGGTTTGGAATTGAATCCAGGACATTGGCGCAAAAGCTGGTGATCAAGAACTTTACACCCCAACTTCTCCTCCTCTTCTCCTCCTCTTGCTGGGCAAATACTGGCACTGTTCCAATTTAAGCCGTTGGTAACTGTAATCCCCAGGTATTCAGTTGAATAGACATCCCTTAATTTTGTGTAATGTACTGTGTAGGTGAAATTTTGCAGATTTTTTTTAGCACTGTTGAGGCGGACTTCACACTTTTAATATGTAAAGCATTCACAACGTCTTGCTTGATATCTGTGAAAATCTTTTAAATATATCCGTAGTTAAGAAAATATTAAAAAAATAAATGAATTTTTTTCACTTAGCGGATATTTATTTAGACTCCTTCCTCGTTTCACGCCGGCCGCGGTGGCCGTGCGGTTCTGGCGCTGCAGTCCGGAACCGCGGGACTGCTACGGTCGCAGGTTCGAATCCTGCCTCGGGCATGGATGTGTGTGATGTCCTTAGGTTAGTTAGGTTTAAGTAGGTCTAAGTTCTAGGGGACATATGACCTAAGATGTTGAGTCCCATAGTGCTCAGAGCCATTTGAACCTCGTTTCACAGCTAGTTTTCGCAACGTGTCAAGGTAACGTGGCGGATAGTTCCCGAGAACAAGATGCTGTACTTGAGAAATTTGTACTTTGTTGTCATGATATGCTTCGCTTCCATTTGGTCTACAAATTGTAACGTACTGTTCTTGATGGTTTGGCAGACAGTATTTGTCTCTCTGAAAGTTCGCACCACTTAAGTCCCGTTTCGTGGCGGTAATATGTCGTGCTGTTGTGGAGTTTAGTACTCCATAACAGCACGACGAGTTTAGTACTCCATAACAGTGGTTCCCAATCTTCCTGACACCATTATCCCTGAGCGTAATCAGATATAAACTAGCACGCCCGTCCCCTTCCCTCTCTCAAATCCCACCATCATCAATATTAGCTGCTATCTAAACTACCGAATGAAACAGAATTTTCTTCGTACACACAATTTTCTTTGTATATTTTTATTTTTTTAAAGACGAGAGATAAACGGTATTTACTTATTTTAGGTATTTTATTAACTTAGGAATTAATGGGTCAATGAGGCTACTGCTTATTTCCGCCAACCTTTTTTCAAATGACGAAGCAATTCTCAGTGCATTACGAGTAATACATATGTACAATTACTTCTCAGAAAAGAGAGCTGATTACTGTATCTAAATTGAAGCGAGACACTTGTTGCAATACGTAATATCTCTTCCTTAGTGACGGTTACTTCAGCCATACTCCGCACCCTCGTTTAAAACCAACCATGTTAAAAAGTGTGCACTATACTTATTGTTTGTAAATCCTTCATTTCAGTTGTCTTAGTGTCCGCAGTTGCTTTATAATTATTGAGGGTATTTTGTTCAGCCGAGCGGGGTAGCCGCGCTGTCTAGGGCATCTTGTCAAGGTCAGAGGGGCTTATCCCCAGCGAGGGTTCGAGTTCTCCTTTGGGCATGATTGTGTGTGTTGTCCATAGCGTAGGTTAGTTGAAGTTAGATTAACCCTAGGACGCCTAAGGAGGGGGGGGGGGTGTTTCGTTGAACCCACAATTTTTTTATGTCCACAGCTTTTACCCAACTAACTTACATACTACATATTCCCTTTGAGTTATTGTTTGTTGGCTATTTTATGGAACGTTATTGTCAATATATTTTATAGAAAATTCCTGCTTTGAAAGAAAAAATAAATAAACTTATTATGGGTCCAACAAACCCCTCCCCCCCCCCCCCTTAGGCTTCCATGCTATAGAAAATCTCCCTTAGTAGGATTTCATATTTCTCATCTCTACAACACTGAAAGTTAGTTTCTTGTTGGTTGGTATTCTTGATATTCACAACAATCGGTTTACTTTCAGAGGAATTGATTGTTGATGTCAGTCAGCTGTTATTTATCTTGTAAACTTGCAGTGAGTTAGTGCAGTTTCGAACACGTAGGCCTCCAGTAACTTTGGTGTCCTACACAGCAAAAACGAAACCAGGTAAAAACTTACTGATGTTCTCAACACTGCACTATGATAAAGGCACTGTTGGAGGAGAGAAGAATAAAACCGAGATAAATGCATATTATAATTCCACTAAAGGTGGAATTGATACCATTGATCAAATGGTGCGTATGTACACCTGCAAGAGGGGAACAAAGAGATGGCCTCTATCTGTATTCTACCCTCTCATCGACATTTGTGCTATCAATGCAACTACCATATTGATCCAGCAACATCCAAGATGGAATGAAAAGAAACACAACAAATGGAAACTATCTTCTGCAAGCTGGGATGGAACTAGTGAAATTTCAGGTAGAAGAAAGAAGTGCCAATGCGAGAGGGTTATCTAACCAACTTGTTCAATCAATGGAGACTATTCTACAAAAGAAAATCAAAGAAGTGACAACAGAAGCACGCCAGCCTCCTGCAGGGAAAGGTCGGTGCCATATATGTGTAAGAGAAGCTAAAACAAAGAAGCATAAGTACAACAATCTAAGTAAACCAAAGCAGTATTGTGGACAGTGACATAAACATGTGCGTAACACACATTCAGAAAAAATTGTGAAGTGTGTCTCTTGCCTTGAAGTTGAGGACTCGGAGTAGTCTACTGTATATGAACACATCTGTATTTTGTATTGTAATATGTCAATTTTTTATTCACTCAATCCAATATTTATAACAATTAACAACATTTATAAACCGATGCCTTAGTTAAAATACATAAATCATTTTAAAAGTTGTAATTTTTCGTCAGTAAACTTATTTAATACCTGTGGGCTCGCCGAACCCCCCCCCCCACCAATTAGGCATCTAAGTTAGGAAAAAAGGCTTGGGCGTCCTAGAGTTAAGTAGTGTGTAAGCTTAGGGAGCGATGACCTAAGCGGTTTGGTCCCGTAAGGTCTTACCACAAATTTTTTGTTCTGTCGTTGCAACTAGAAAAACGCTTGATTTTTTTCGGCAGACGCGTTTCGCTTTATTGAGGTAAAGCATCATCAGTGGTTATTTACATTCCATTCGCTTTTAGATCGAAAAACAATTTCTTTAAGAATAAATTGATTTTTACTTACGGTGATTTTCGGTTGATTTCTCGCTTACATTGGGAAATGCCGTCTGATAGGAAGTCATTGTTTTTCTGTGTCAGACACTAATAATTTTGGTCTAATTTTTAGATGTTACGACTGATGATGTCTTAACTCAATAAAGCGAAAAAATCACGCATTTTTATAGTTACAACGACGGAAGAAAAATACCCTCAAGAATGTTTGTAAATTGTTTGTTTGTTGGTGTGCGTACTTCTGAACTGACACAAATAGGTAGACGTGAGGCTATCAACACTGTGTCTGTCCACTGCCACTACGAATAATAATAATAGTAACAATAACAATAATAATAATAATTATTATAATAGTGTGTAGGCCCTACAGCAATGCAGTAGCCATTAATAATTACTATTGGTTTACGCTGTCAATTATTTATCTGTTGCATATAAACAATGAAGCAGTTCCTAGCACAAAAGGAGAACTCCATAAACTCGCACAAGATATTTTTATGTATAGCCTGCAAGGTGTCTTGATTTTCGTGTACAATGATTCGCAGTTCTTTTATTGCTGCTTCATGTATCTACAATGTGTCTTCATTTTGCGAAAAGATAGGCTGAAAATGCTCACAAATTTGCGTTGTTGCGTCTTCAGGAAAGTTTTGATATTTCGATTCGATTTTATGTATCTCAGCGGTTAAATCTTAACGTGATTGTTCAAGTGTTTGTTTAATTTAGTCAATTGTGTCTAACTTTTGAAGTTTTTGCTGCATTTGTTTCTGATTTCGTTCCAATGTGCCTAACTTTTGAAGCTTTTGTTCTGCTTGATCCAATTTTTGAATTAATTGCAATAACATCATTCATCCTCATTACCGTCGGAGGAAGGCAATGACAAACCACCTCCACTAGGATCTTGCCTAGTACGACGGTGCAGGTTTCCCGGTTTGTGCCCTTACGCTCTGTAAAGGAGTATGCGACACAATTATCATCGTCATTTAAGCACATGTGACATAGATGTCTGAATTTTACTGTCATACATACATGATACGGAGTACAAGATATGTGTGTACTGAGTGGGCTATGTGAGAAAGATGGTGTTCATACATTAGTTTCACAAGTTGTATTTTGTCATGCGTTAAACTTTGTACTTGAAAAAAAATGTAACTTTCAGTTACTTATATAATCAGTGTTAGAGTCTAACGAATTAATGACAACAGCAATGATATTTTAAAAAGTAATTTAGTTTAGTGACCAGAACACTATCAAACCCTTTTTATGGCTCAGTAAATTACCCCCAGGTTAGGAACCACTGCTCTATAATATCTTAAGCCTTAAGTCGTTGTGGGACGAAGAAGAGGTCTAAATAAATACAGCGTAAAAGGAAAAATACCGCCTTCATTCGATAAATTCATGGCCGTGGGCTCCACTTTGAAGATGAAGTGAACAATTACTTGATCATGTCCGCGAAATACAAAGCTTTTTTTCCTAACTTGAAGTTTTAAATGTTGCTGACACTCAATTATTTATCAACTATTGAAGCAACACAATGTATGTCCCAGAGCTCGAAAGAAATTTTAGTTATTCCCTTAGGCCACCGGCAGCACAGAAATGAAGTAGTATCATACATAGAATGGGATTACACAAAAAAACAAACGGTAAGAGGCGAAATTAATTGCTCCTTTGTAAATGACATGCAACAGTCACGTCTCTGAAAATGTAAGTGGCATAATTAGTTCCGGTGTTGTAAATCAGTTGAAACTTCTTCATCTCGAGAAGACCACGGGCTGCTACAGTATTATTGTCATGTACCATACCTGCAGAAAATTACCTCGGGCACTGCCGACGGCAGCACTCTTCGTCGATATATTTTGTCAAACGTGAGCTGTTGGATGTGAAACTAAAACGGTGACAAGAAAGTATTAATGCAACCACTTTAACACGGGAAAGATTGTATCCTCGAACAAATTACGCAGACTGATCTGCAGGATACATCACTGCATTCAGTAGAGCAAGTACTGGATCCATAATGCCGTGTTTGAATAGTATCTACGAAGGGGTTATCGTGAGATCGTGTTTCGTTGTCAAGAGACTGCAAAAGTATCTTCAAAAGAGGCTATAAGATGAACATCAAGAAAAGTAAAACCAGGGCCAAGGAATGTTGTGTAACTAAATCATATGATGCCGATAGGATTAGATTAGGAAATAAGACACCAGAAGTAGATGAGTTTTACTATCTGGCAGCAAAGTAGTTAATGCTGGTCGAAATAGAGAGCGTATAAAATGCAGACTGACAATAACTGGAAAAACGTTTTTGGAAAAAAGATAAATTTGTTGACATCGAACATGAATTAACAAGTTAGGAACTCTTTTCTGAAGGTGTTTGTCTGGAGTATAGCCTCTATTGTAGCGAATCGTGGACGCTAAACAGTTCGGACAAGGAGGTGTAATGTATCATTTTTCTTCCCCAGTGTGGGGTTCGTTAGTTTAAATTTTTTCATGAGAGTAAAATGCCATCGAAGAATGGATACACCACTTTGCCAATAGGAAAAGAAGACATGTAATCACAAAAAGGGTTTTCTTAGCTTTTCTTACGACATAAAGTGATTCTAACTCTTAGCAATTTACTTTCATTCTCATGCAAGAATTAGCTTCAGGACAAGATGCGAGGTTCGTGACGGAAAGCGTATTATTGTTAATCGTTAACGCAAAAGTTAGTTCTGTAAGATAATAACAATCACTATAGGACTTAGTTAAAAACGGAGGCTGCACGTTCGATTTAAAAATGTTTAAATGGGAAGACAATGGCACACTTACGGCGCGTGACCGCTACATCACCAAACTGACCATTTCCAACTAATATAAAGGCCAAGAATATACAAAATCAAATTCATCAGTACGAGAAGGGAGCATTTCGTCCTATGCTACCAAACTCAAGAGGAAATAATTCAAACAACATCATTATTTCACATAGAACACAAGCTACGGGGATGACACAACCTTATATCACCGATGCTCTGAGAAAAGAAGAAAGGAATATCAGTTCTTTTAGTTTAACAGAACAGGTTATAAAAGTCTTTCAGAGATACAATGATAAAGTTTATTTCATAATACGTGATTTTATCTTTAATATTGAAATAAACGTTCAGTGAGGGTAGCTGATTGAAATAAAATGTTTTGCTACACACGAAATATAAGGTTATGTACAATGGTGCTACAGAAAAATGCAGCTGGTTCGGTGGATACATCGGATAACTAATGAGGAGGTGCTCAGTCAAATTTGTGGAAACAGAAATTTAGCGCATAACTTCACAAAAATAAGGGATCGGTTGATAGGACATATCCTGAGGCATCGGGCAGTCTTAAGTACGGTAACGAAAACTGAGAGGGGTCGGGGTTAAAGTTGTAGAGGCACACCAAGTTACGACCCATTGATGTCCCTTTCAGTAGTATTCCAGAGATGAGAGGCTTGCACAGGATAAACTAGCTTGGAGAGCTGTATTCAATGTGTTTCCAGATGGACGACCACAGCATACTTGAAGTACACAATGGAACCACACTGCTTCCTGACCTCTATTCAAAAATGGTTCTGAGCACTATGGGACTCAACTGCTGAGGTCATTAGTCCCCTAGAACTTAGAACTAATTAAACCTAACTAACCTAAGGACATCACAAACATCCATGCCCGAGGCAGGATTCGAACCTGCGACCGTAGCGGTCTTGCGGTTCCAGACTGCAGCGCCTTTAACCGCACGGCCACTTCGGCCGGCTGACCTCTATTCACGTAGTACGTGGGACCTCTGTACTTTTGCACATTCATATTAGAATTTGTAATATCTTGTGGACTTTCCTAGTAACTGGTCACCTTCGATCACAAAAATGATATTGAATACTCACATACATCTACTCACATCACTCTCTATTCTCAGAGCGATATCAACGCAAATTTTTATATCCTGTTATTTTCAACGTCAACAGAAATCTACAGATACAAAAAATTATGCGAATTCTTCTGAAGCTGGTTTCTCTGCAAGAAGCAGTGGTACCCGTTTTCAATGCGACATGCAATCTTGTATTAAATATAACTCGTATAAAATATATCTGGACTTTAGCCATCGTGATCTCAATCTTCCTGTGGGAATATTGTCTGTTGAGGTACTTGGATAGAACAATAATCCTGCAGTCACTATTAGTATATTGTTTGAGCACTTGGAGGTGCGTCATGCAGACTGTTTAATGCGCTATACAAGCTAAGAGGGCTATTTTCGTAGCGCAGTTGTGTAATTCACAATTGGAATGAAAAAAGAAGAGCACTTCTTAAGTTAAAAACAGACATGAAATACGTATACATCTCACTTAACGTATGCGCAAGCCCATGGACGATGAAAGGGAACCTTTGCAAGCGGTGAAACTGGAAATCACAAGTAACACTTGACACGGAGTATTCTGTGCGATCTCAGCTCCGCTGCGTGTCGGTGGACACTTTGGTTTTACTGCTGTGCAACCTTTAGCGACAGCTCTCATATATCTGTTCTTTTTTCTTTTTTACGACTGACGGCAGTTCGGTGTGCGCACACAGGTTGACAAATGTCACCCGTGTGGGGTGTTTCGCGAACTGCGAGCTGCGCTGTGTTCAGCGACGTCGGGTATCATGCTCTTATTCCAAGCGAGACCTTTGTACAGTCCACGTGGCTACCTTGGACTGTGTATACTGCCATTATTTGCAGTAGTGATTGCGAAAACGTGAGTAGGAGTCCCTGGCACAATGTTGGCGTGACTGTCTACGAGTATACACATTTAGCAGAAATTTGTGACTCTTATGTCCACTGAAGTAGAGTCCGTGTTACATACCAGAAACGGGAAACCTGCACGCTTATTCCCAGAAGAACCTCCTCATTATCTGCGTTATCAATCAATCTAATTTTCAATACTCGTCTGTAACACCACATCTCAAATGCTTCGATTTTCTTCTATTCCAGTTTTCCCACAGTCTATGTTTCACCGCCATACAGTGCTACGCTCCAAATATACATTCTCAGAAATTTCTTCCTCAAATTAAGGCCTATGTTTGATACTAGCAGGCTTCTCTTGGCCAGGAATGCCTTTCTGCCAGTGCTAGTCTGCTTTTTATGTCCTCCTTGCACCGTCCGTCACGAGTTATTTTGCTTCCAAGGTTACACAGTTCCTTAACTTCGTATAATTCGTTATTACCAATTTTAATGTTAACTTTCTCGCTGTCATCCCTTGTTCTACTTCTCGTTACTTTTTTCTTTTCATTTCTCCAGTTCTGTACTCGTAAGACTCTTCATTTCATTCAACAGATTGTGTAATTCTTAAACTTCATTGGGTTTGGCACTGTCATCAGAGAATTTTGTCACTGATATTCTTCCATCTCGAATTTTAACTCCACTCTTAAACCTTTCTTTTACTTCCGTCATTGGTTTTTCCATGTATAGATTGATCAACAGAGGTGAAAGACTTCATCGCTGTCTTATAACTTTTTAAATCCGAGAACTCCGTTCTTCGTCTTTCAGTGCTATTGTTCCCTCTACATCCTGCACACATTGTGTATTATCTGTCTTTCCCTATAATCATCATGATAGTGTAATAACTCCGGTGAGTGACCAACGGGACGCGAAAACGCTACAAGAAGACGCACACATTATTTCGAATATATCAGTTTTCTTTTATATTCATTGTTTTTTCTTATTCCTTGTATTCATTTTCTTGGAAGTGATGAAACTTTCTGGTTGAGTTCTAGTCCTTTATAGGTAAGTGCCGCCGGTGCCACCTTTCTCTTGTCGGTGAACCAGCGTGATGCAGTAATAAATGACATCTTTTTATACTTGCGACAAGTAAATTGTTTGTTTATTATAATGCAGCTGATACAGGGTATAATTTCCACTGTGGAACAGGGTGGTCTTATTGCGAGAAGCTACTAACCTTGCTCTTGATTTATATATTCATTTAAGAGGCTTTTATTCGCGAAGTATCACCCCAATACAATCAGTTGGTTTCGGATGGTTGCGCGAACGACACTATATCAGTGTCTCATTTCATTCTCAGTATCGATTATGAAACTGCGGAGTACAGGTAGTGAGGGGGTGTGGAAGATAATTTTGAACGTATGTTAAGGGGTTTGTGAGTAGGAATTTCTTTCTTATGAAACTACTCAGTTCAAATAATGAGGGTATATTGATAACAAGTTTGGACGTAAATCAGGGACATTGGGAAGAAGAATTTTTCTTTTATTTGTCGTTGGTTTGTTGGCCCATACGGCCATCAACTTGTTAAAAGTAAGAATAAAAATCTACATATAAATATAATAACAAAAAGAATGATCAACAATTTAAGAATATTTAAAGTATCTACAACAGCTGCTGGAAGAGAACTTACAAAATCTCTTCAGACTTTAGGGAACAAAATGTTCAAATGTATGTGAAATCTTATTGGACTTAACTGCTAAGGTCATTAGTCCCTAAGCTTACACACTACTTAACCTAAATTACCCTAAGGACAAACACGCACACCCTTCCTTGAGGGAGGACTCGAACCTCCGCCGGGACCAGCCGCACAGTCCGTGACTGGAGCGCCTGAGACCGCTCGGCTAATCCCGCGCGGATTTAGGGAACAATCATCAGAAGATCACAGTGTTGTTGTAGCTGCTGATCATACTCAGATTTCATAGTCACATGTGCCCCGTATAAAATCAAAAGAAGTGTTTATGTATTTGCAAAAAGTAGCATCGGAACGATTATTGGGAAGAGCACCTACATTTTTCAGAATAAAAGCTGTATGAAAACAGCGAGTGGTTTATACACCCTTCTTCCGACTAACTTTCTCAGTAACGATTATTCTTATCAGATTTCCGATATAAACGGGAAGAAATGCTTTGCAGGCATTCTTACTGCAGCATTTGCCAGTTTCCTGTTCACCTCAAATGTTCGAAACCAGAGAGATTTCCTTATTAGTGGTTGAATTATAGCGGGATACTGACCTTCAGGGTAGACTGACAAGCGCCATTTCTCTTCTCATCCGTCTACCAGTTCCTGGTCTTATCGTAAATCAGAGAGCGGTAGAGTGATGCTCATTACAGTGTCATATATGCTGGCCTATTTGTCCAACTAGTTCACCATGTTGTTGTAAGCCATGCCTACTTGAGCTGGGCCCAATAAAAATGAGATTCTCATATCTTTTTCTTTTGAACTGAATCGTGCTTTGCAAAAACTTTACAAATTTGAAATTTATTGTACTGTCCCACGTGGACATTTTGTTCAATAGATCGCAATATACTCGTTAGGCTGATATAATATGAAGCATCTGGGATCCCGAATGACTACCAGTATAAGAGCAACACACAATTTCATATATGGCTGATAGCAGCAACCGTAAACAAACTTTCAGAAATGATATACACAGCCAACTGGTGGCAGAAATTTTACTGTAATAAGCTTTGACCAGGTTGCGATGCCTGTAAAGATATCTTCTTCAGGAGGACTGAAGTAAGGAAATAAAATAAAAGTGAAGAAGATTCCCTTACTGGTAATGAAATATGGTCAAGGGTTACTATAATAAACTTTATTCAATCGGTTGGCTATATACATCAGTTATTGAACGAAAATAAGGGCAGTACGAGGGTTGTCGAAATCGCTTGCCATGCTTTTGCTTGGGATACAGAAAGCACACCCTATGCTTAAGTGTTTTATATCACGAACTATCAGTAAACACTTCAACGAACTGTGACACATAAAGCTTAAAGTAACAACAGAAAATTCAAGTCATTGTTCTCAAACCGTTTACCTTAAATTTGTGGTAGTGGGCGCCGAAGTTCTCCACTTGCTGTCTGAACAGAACTACAAATGCGATTATATAATCACCCAGTTGAGCCTCAGGGCGTAGAAAATGCCAAAGGGAGAATGTTAAGGCATAGATCCATGTTGAATTTAACGCTGTCAAACGGTAAAGAAGAAAATTTGCTTCTACTTTTCTAGCAAAGTAGCTATTTGTCAGCAAGCAGGTGGGTTTAAAGGAGGCTGTTGTTGCCACTAGTAAGAAGCACGTTTTCACAAAAGTGAACGTTTAGCTTAATATTTGTCCAGAGAACGCAGCGTCAACGTGAACATTACCTAGGTAATTGCATAAAGAAGTGTTCATGTTAGAGCTATTAGAACCAAAACTTCTCAGGACTAATTTAATCCCAAGAAGCGGCTCTTGGATGCAAGAAGAAAAACTTGACTATCGACAGATGTGAACATTTTACGTCGTATGCGTTGTTTTATACAGCAGAACGCAGTTACGCATGGAGAACACCAGCGGAAGCAACGATTCAGACCTTCACCATTAAAACACGGTCGGGATTATACAATTGTTCACACGGTCATAACGTGGACTTCCGTGGGGCTATGGCTACAATGAGAGTAAATTAATAGATAAGACTTGTGAAACTATTTTAGATAGCCACATTCATTCAGTGGTCTAAGCACTGTTTGGATCAAGGGACAGAATGGTTTTAGATGATGCGACAGCCTCAGATACGGCTTTAAATGTGGAAGGATGGTGTGATGGGCAAAAAGATGAAAAATCGTGTCTCGCTTAGCCTGTAAAAACGTGAGAAAAGAAAATTATCAAGACTTTATAAGCTTCAGCACAACCATAATTGCGATCCCGTTGCAATCGACTGGAATCACGCAAGATATAGGAAATATTTTCTTTCCCAGGAAGTTTACTAAGCCCCGTCGACAAAATTTAATGATGACCTCTAACAGGAAGTTATAGAACGTTTTGAATGCCAAATGTGGCGTTATTTGCAGTGTGATGATGTTCGTCCAGTCGCTGTACACTAGAAAGCAAAGGAAGCAATCACTCTGGTGCTACCATTAATTCCGGGCTTGCCGTTCAGCTGTGGGCTGGATTTTATTTTTTGTTTTTAGCAATTAACTGGTCTGATATATCATTGACCAGACATTTAATTGGAAACTGTTAAGTTGGGACACGATTTGTCAGAAGCTACTTTTGCGAGAATACGTATTGCGGTACCACACTGCGTATTGAATCTAAACATTCTGTCGGCATCCGCCTGCATAGGGAGAAATGATCATCATAAGAGAAATCAGGGCTTGCACAGAAAAATTTAATTCCTCGTTTTTCCAGCACGCCGTTCGAGAGTGGAACGGTATAGAGACAGCTTAAAGGTAGTTCACTGAATCCTCTGCCAGGCACTTTATTGCGAATAGCAGAGTAATCACGTAGATATAGATGTAGATGAATTGACTGCAGTTACTGATTTCTTGATTTTCGTTTTCATTTAAGTTTTAATTGCCTTATTGCGAAGATGTCCATCTGCGTCAGCGTCAGCGTGCCTAGCTGCAATGCGGAAGACCCGGGTTCGTTTACCAGTACTGTCACGGATCTTTCCTTGGTAGGAGGACTGAAAATTGAGGAAGTATTAGATGACGATCAGTTTCGCTTTAGGAAAGGTAGGAAAGGTGAAGGCACCAAGAGGTAATTCTGACGTTGCGGTTGGTAATGGAAACAAGATTAAAGAAAAATCAAGACACGTTCATAAGATATGACGACCTGGAAAAAGCATTCGACAGCTTCAAATGGTGCAAGGTGTTGGAAATTCTGAGAAAAATAGGGGTAAACTAATAGGAAAGACTAGTAATATAAAGTTCGTACAAGAGCCAAGACAGAACAATAAGAGTGGAAGACCAAGAGCTAAGTGCTCGGATTAAAAAATGTGTAAGGCAGGGGTGTAGTCTTTCGCCCCTACTGTTCAATCCAAACACCGAAGAAACAATGATGTAAACAAAAGAAAGATTCAGGAGTGCAATTACAATTCAACGAAAAAAGGATATCAATGATACGATTCGTTGACGACATTGCCATTCTGAGTTAAAGTGAAGAAGAATTACAGGATATGCTGAACTGAATGAACGGTCTAATGAGTACAGGATATGAATGGAGAGTACATCGAAGAAAGACGAAAGTAATGAGAAGTAGTAGAAATGAGAACAGCGAGAAACTTAACATCAGGATTAATGGTCACGAAGCAGATGAAGTTAAGGAATTCTGCTATCTAGACAGCAATATAACCCATGAAGGACGGAGCAAGGAGGACATAAAAAGCAGACTGACAGTGGCAGAAAGGGCATTCCTTGCCAAAACAAGTCTACTTGTACCAAACATGGAGCTTAAATTGAGGAAGAAATTTGTGAGAATGTACGTCTGGAGCACAGCAATGTATGCTAGTCAAATATGGACTGTGTGAATACTAGAAAAGAAAAGAATCTAGGAATTTGAATTGTGGTGCTACAGACGAGAGTTGAAAATTAGGTGGGCTGATAAGGTGAGGAATGTGGACGTTCTCTGGAGAATTGGAGAGGAAAGAAATATATGGAAAACACCGACAAGAAGAAGGGACACGATGGTAGAACATCTCTTAAGACATCACGGAATAACTTCAACGGTACTAGAGGGAGATGTAGAACGTAAGAACTGTTGAGGAAGACGGAATTGGAACAAAAATGTTCAAATGTGTGTGAAATCTTGTGGGACTTAACTGCTAAGGTCATCAGTCCCTAAGCTTACACACTACTTAACCTAAATTATCCTAAGGACAAACACACCCACCCATGCCCGCGGGAGGACTCGAACCTCCGCCGGGATTGGAACACATCGAGCAAATAACAGGACGTAGGTTACAAGTGCTGCTATGAGATAAAGAATTAGTAGCAGGCAGCTTCAAACCAGTCAGAAGACTGATGACTTAAAATAAAATAAAAATAAAAAGGAGGATTGGTCCATGGTGCAATGAACCTCGTAAAGCCAACCGAGGAGTTGCTTGAGTGAGGTGTGGCGGCCCAAAGGTACGGAAATGGTCGGCCACTGTGACGGAGCGGTTCTAGGTGGTTCAGTCCGCAACCGCGCTGTTCCTACGGTAGCAGGTTCGAATCCTGCCTCGGGCATGGTTGTGTGTGATGTCCTTAGATTAGTTAGGTTTAAGTAGTTCTAAGTCTAGGGGACTGATGACCTCAGATGTTAAGTCCCATAGTGCTTAGAGCCATTAGATTTGTCAAGAAAGCCGACAACGACCGGGAGATCGGTGTGCTGACACCATGCCCCTCCATACTGTACGTGGAAATGAGCGTTTGGTGTCATTGGCCGGGAGGCTCCTTACGGGGCAGGTCCGGCCGCCTTGGTGCAGGTCTTATTACATTCGACGCCATATTGGGCGACCTGCACGTCGGATGGCGATGAAATGATGACGAAGACAACACAACACCCAGTCCCTGTGCTGAGAAAATCCCCGGCTCAGCCAGGAATCGAACCCGGGCTCCTTAGGACGGCGGACCCCCTACATACTACATGCACAAGACACTACTGACAGAGGGTGAGACGGCGGCTGCTCGGTCCCGAGTGGTCCACTAGAGCCACTACGCGGAGTTTCACTTTACTTGTTTGCTTACTGTGAACGTTCGGAAGCTATAGTGCACATGGAATCCAAGAACAAAGTGGTACACTACCACACGTATACAAGTCATGTTTGTGTTCTGACTCGGCTTAATTTCCATCTCTCCACCTAGTATAAAGCATTCATTAAAATTATAACCAAATTCACAAGGATAAAACAGATATTAATAAATCACAGGAGCAAGTCAATAGGCCACGTGTGAATAGTAACCGAAATTACAGAACAGAACAATGATTATGAATTACTCATTTGTGGAACTCAAAAAATCGTTACTTACAACCGCTGAGAAATGATTACATTAGACAGCATCAAGATAAAGGGAGGTTTGAAAGAGGAATTACGCAGAAACATTCAGTGTCACTACAATTATTCTAAGCAGTCCTAAAGAATGTTTTAATATCATCAAATTGGGAAAACGGAGAAATAAGTGTTTATGGATGGTATATGAACATTGCAGTTTTGCTGATGATACTGTACGGCCTAATAATTGGAAAACATAACAATAACTTCCATAACAATTGGAAAAATTTAACCGAGCACGTTTTATAGTAGGGCTGAAAATCAATTACGTTAAAACGAATACAATGTTTAATCAGCATATACAAAATTAAAATCGTATGAATAAATTATGAAACCACAAAACAAGTTGATGAATTGTTATTATTAATTTAGGGATGATTAAGTCAACGTCTCGATGCACAGCTACAGCAATAAACAAAGCAGGAAAAACAATATTTTCCAAACTAAAGAGAGTTCGAAAATTCCAGTGCGTTCGTAAGGTAAAGTTTTGTATTACCAGCATCATGTTACAGTCGTGTGAAATGTACTTTTAATATGTAAGCTGTGCTAGTAGCCCTACAAGCTAATATGACGAGGAGACAAATCTGGCGGTGTAGCAGGCTAGCAGATGACAGTGAATATTAAAACTATGAAGTTACCGAATTGTTACAGCACAATTGCCAAACATGGCCCTGGCTGTGATTCCGTTATCTCACCCAAGTCCACGAAGTGAGATCAAATCAGGAGTGCTCCAGGCTGGCAACCGGAAGATTTTTAATTCTATCCATCAACTAGACTTCTTGTGTAAAATTTTTTAATCACGGTGGAATAACAAACTGCAGCAAGAAGCGATGAACCGGTGTCAAGAAACTGCACCTCAAACCTTCACGTTGGAATAGTAATGAGGCTACTCATGATTTTCCTTAGGGTTTGTTGCCTATGTGTAGCATTAACTGCACTTTCTCAAGCTCAGTGTGATATGGGAACCAAAAAGATCTAAGATTCTTGGCGTCTGTGAAAATTTAGTATGTTTCCTCTTGCTTCTTTTTCTTATTAAATTCTTAATTATACGTATGACTGTTCTACTTCATTTCTTGATAGAACTTCTGTACCGATGAAAATGTAAATGAACATGGAGATTTCAGTGAACAGTCTTTCAAGACAATCTGGTTACAGAAGATCGCATTCTTACGACAACCCGGCTCTTTAAGACTGAACTGCGTATCGGATTCCGTTGCGATATTTTGTGTTGTACGTGCCAATCTGATCGTCACCACGGTTTCTCTACAAAGTCTGTTAGCATATGTTTTGTGCGCTATTTCCACGATGCATTATTCACGGGTTCCTAGACATAGCAACAGTTCTCTCTGATCATATTTGACCAACATATGCACAGCTATGCTGGCTGCGTGCAGACAAGCGCAAAGATTTCAATACACACTGCCTTCTCTACTGTCTTATCAACGTACGCTGTCCGTCATATCTGTCGATGATTTTAACGCTCTTGTGTGAACAAAGTTTCGGAATTACTCATTTACATCAGAGCAAAATCCCTTCTGTCCCACTCCATCACTAAGCCACTTTTCAGTAACAGGAACATAACCCTGAAATAACATCCCTTATTATATGAGAGAAATGAATAACATTTCAGTTTATCTTTATCCCCGAACGCACTCGTCACTCAATTACATCTTTCTTCCCAGCAGATCTTCCTCATTTCCGAGTGTTCTTAGCTGGTGCTGTCTACTGCAGTTTCCCTTACCCAGAAGGTACTTCATAAGAAAATATAAATTTTGTACGCCTGTCAATACTTTTTAAATCTGCCACCATCATTATTATTCTCATTTGTTACTACTACTACTACTACTATTACTATTATTATTATTATTATTATTATTAATATTATTACTAGCAGCAGCAGCAGCAGCAGCAGCAGTAGCACTGCCGATATGAACGTAATTAGTTCTTAGTCAGTGCTATTTCTTGACATTGTCTCGACATACCCCCAAATCATTTTAATACTATTTTTCACATTAAAATTATTGTTATTTCTTAGGTAAATATCATGTACAAATTATTGTATATGTGAAACCCTGGTTCGATGTAAGAAGGCCCTAATCTCATTAGGTTAAATGAATAAAATTTTTCGCAGTGAGTAAAGCACTGGACTCGGAATTTAATTTAGAACCACTGTCTGGTCACACAGATTAGATGTCCGTCGTTTCCATAAATCGCTAAAGGCAGATGGTGGAACAGTTCCACTGCAAATGACCAATACATGAATATTGCTCTCCAATAATACATGACTCTTGCCAGCAATGACTGATACAAGAAATAAAAAGAATATCCAGAGGAGAGCAGCGCTTTCATCACGGGATCGTGTACTAACCGCGAATGCGTCAGGAAGAATCTCATCCAACTGTAGTGGCAGGTGCTACTGTTTAGGCGTTTGCCAGACTGTGTGGTTGACTGTTGAAGTTACGAGGGCGTGCGTCCCTAGATGATGAAGCAGTAAGTTTCTCTTACGTTTACATATGAAAAAGGCTTAAGGGTAAAATTAGAGAGAATGGAGTTCTTTCGGAGGCTTATCAACTGTCGTTCTTCTCGTACACCGTTTAGTCTCGAATAGAAAAACACACCATGAGGCAGCTTGTGGAATGTGAATGTGGTTGCGTACATGATACCATCTTTGTCCTGTCCGACATTGTACTCCGAACATTTTTTAATTTACAATTATTGAACTTTAACTGTTTCCGTAAAATATTTTATGTAAAAGAACAGCGTTACCCCACCCATTGTACCATCATTTCCAAAAGTGTGCTTATCTCAATGGCCAAGCCCTTCATCTGAAAAGAATGTAGTTTCGCTTACGGCGTGGAAGTAAATGATCTTCTTCGTTTGACAAAAAATGTTATAATAGAGACTGCTGCGGTGCCTTTGCGTTCATTTACAGCATCACTAGAAACTGCTGACCGGCTAATTGTGGGTGTACTAGTTGAACCACCGTATTCCGGAAACGTGTCTTCTGCTGCATATATCCAGCATATTAACCCCAACTCACATGTTATCTGAACATGTGTAACAAGTCACGATCAAAGGGCCGTATATTTGAAGCGATACTATGATGGCATGACATGACATGTCAACCCTATGAATGAGTTACTCATATCCGGGCTGACCAGTAACGTCTCTGTCTTCGAAGTTCGGGAAGTGAGTCAGTTTATTAGTCGTGTACCCATACCTATTATGTAATGAGAAACATCGAATACATCATGTGTTCTACGCAAAAAAATAGCGCTCATTTAAATTGAAGTGGGAGGGGGCCGAAAGGAGAGGAAACTGCAGGAAATAATGATATAAGCTGGGTCAAGACTTTGTCCGAAATCTGCGGTGCCGAGTGAAAATGTGTGCCAGCGTGGGGCTCTAACTAGGATTTTCTGCTTCTTAAGCAGTTGCCTAAGCAACTGTACCATCCGGACACAGTATTTATCGCAATTCCACGGGCTATCGGGGCACGGTCCCCGGCCGTCTCACATTCCCACCTAGCGTCAACTACCCGCAGTCCCCGTCAGTGTTCTCCACGGTCGCTAATTTTAGATTCCCGGCGGAGGTCGAACGTAAATGTGCGTCTGCACTGTAGGTTGTGGATTCATTGCCCATAGAGGCGAATCATTTACGTGAATTCGTGGCGCCTGTTCCTTCAGATATGACCGGAAGAACAGACATCACGTCTTCATCCAACATTTCTTTATTGAGTAGTTAAGTCGTGTACCAGCACAACTATGTCAGCGAAGTGCTACGACTACAACGAGGTCAATAGGCTGGGTGTATTCCAATGGTTCTAACGAATTTTGGCACTTCTCCCTTTTCTGTATTGTAACCTAACTTTTTCTGAAGGCCAGAAGTTTCTCCTGTGTACTTCTATTTTATTTGGTATTTTAATTGCCTGTGCATGCAGTTGGGCTCTGAGCACTATGGGACTTAACATCTGTGGTCATCAGTCCCCTAGAACTTAGAACTACTTAAACCTAACTAACCTAAGGACATCATACACATCCATGCCCGAGGCAGGATTCGAACCTGCGATCGTAGCGGTCACGCGGTTCCAGACTGAAGCGCCTAGAACCGCACGGCCACACCGGCCGGCGTGCATGCAGTGTCTAGGTGGTACTGGGCTGCTATAAGCTGAATAAAAGTCCTATGAGAGACTGTCGTTTCGTAAAGTTACACGAGTTTAAGAGTTAGTTTTAATTAATTTCAAGGATGGCATCTATTAAGCAAATACTTTTGTGGAAAATAGGTTTCATATATGTTCACCCAGTGACACACTAAATTAAGATCCAATCCCCACAGAACGGGCTACAGCGAACCGTGGTCTTCTGTTGCGTTAAATCCATAGCCTCCTTCGTTCATTTGGTGGTCATGAAGTCCGCAAACCTAAATTAAAAGTTTTCAGCATAAATGTCGTTCTTCAAGATTATTATCATAGGCGATCTGTAGTATACAACCTACTGCACAGTACAATCTACACTACTCAACTGAAGCAGGACGAACCCCTGTACGACTGCAGCGGATAGTCAGAAAGTACAACATACCTTTGGAGGATATTTTTAATTTGGGACGACACAGATATTCCCGTTAGAAATCCACTGACCCATAGGAAAAAAAAAAAAAAAAAAAAAAAAAAAAAAAAAAAAAAAAAAAAAAAAAAAAAAAAAAGAGTTCACAGTCGCATATTGAGTTCAGAGTGTAAATGTTACGATTCTAAGGGTCAGCTATGTTAGTAACTGTCAATAGCAATTCTACAAAGAAGAGGTATTGTAAAAAGTAGCAAGATAATATATGTAAAGCAATATCAGGTTAATGAGGCATTCATACGTAGCTTTCCACCGACAGATGCAGTGGGTTCGGGTTGTTTTAGGGAAGGAGACCAGACAGCGAGGTCATCGGTCTCGTCGGATGAGGGAAGGACGGGGAAAGAAGTCGGCCGTGCCCTTTCAAAGAAACCATCCCGGCATTGCCTGGAGCGATTTAGGGAAATCCGATGCAGTGTAGAAGAAAGATATAGCAAACAGGCAAACATATGAAAACATGAATACATTTTCACGGAAGACGAGCAAAAATGGAAAGGACGCCACGAGAAAGGAAAAATTAGAACGATATCAAACCAACCGAATCCCAATCACCGTTACAAAAAAGAAGAAAAAAGTACTTAAATGTTGAAGTAATCTTCAGAAATACCTAAAATACAATTATCTCCTGCGTAACAATATGGGTTACATGAGCCATTCTGGGTGTTAATGGAAGGGCGAAACAGACGACAGAGAGAAGGAAAATCTTCAAACAGACGTCAGTTCTCTACAAGACGTTGCGTGTTTATTGCTGCAGACCGAAATGTTACAACTAGCTAAGTCGAAAGTCAGTGCACCTGCGGCCGTATTTAGACGGCAATAACTCCACTAATGAGACTGGTCTTAGTATTCGTATAAATTTACTGGATGACAGAAACAGCTACAAGTGTTTTTAAACTGCAATACGAAAATAGCCAAATACTAAAGAAACTGGCAGTGACCTGATACCGCAATGAAAATAGTAGCTGGCCTCGCCTTATCTAGTATCTACTGGAACTACTTACTGGCCTCCGAAGCTAAAGATATTCTTGGCAAAAGAGATCAGAGCTCATTCCCGTCCGTCCGTTGATTTACAATTGACAAAAACACTCTACATGTACAGGCTGCTACTAAATATTTCGAGAGAGACAACTAACAGCCACTACGAAGCTGCTATTACCACGTGATAACAAAAGGGCATGTGAAAGTTTTTGTAAAGCTACTATAGTGTCGCTGAGATCTCTGATCACTTACCGTAAGGTCACGTGTTCTATTATAGCCAGAACAAAAGTTTTGGAAAGGAGTACATGCAAAGAAAAATAGATACTAGGGTGATGTACTTTTCCATTAATCTCCTACTCCGAATCCTAATGACTGGATAGTGGATGCAGAATTAGTGACGACATATGGATGAAAAAAGAAATATTGTTATAAAACTGTGCGTTTTTCTGCCGATAACAAAGTCGTAATAAGCCCATGACGGCTGGTATCTTAAAAAAGAAGAGTTCCTGTTCGCGAACAGTTTGCGATAGTGACTGTTCAACAGTTGGAAGAAGGATTTATACAGAAAAGTGAAGCTTAAATAATTTAGATACATTGGAAATTTAAAAAAAAAAATGGTTCAAATGGCTCTGAGCACTTGACTGCTGAGGTCATCAGTCCCCTAGAACTTACAACTACTTAAACCTAACTAACCTAAGGACATCACACACGTCCATGCCAGAGGCAGGATTCGAACCTGCGACCGTAGCGGTCGCGCGGTTCCAGACTGTAGCGCCCAGGACCGCTCGGCCACTGAGGCCGGCTGGAAATTTCAAATTTTGAACTGACCAACATTGGCAACAGTAAAGAATAGTGAAGCGGGAAACGATATTTTCCCAGCAAAATTAACAACGAACAGTTACCGACAAAGCTGATCTTCCGCATATGCAACAAAGATTCTTTTCATTAATTGTTCTCGCCATCTGCATCTCTTACACTCCTAAAACAAATACAAACATCAACAAAAATTTTGTATCACTCCTTTTCGAAATTTATGCCATATAAAACCAAAATTGGTTCTTAGGCTGGCATATATATTCATTTTCAAAGCATGCAGGTAAAAAAAGAAGAAATGTATGTAGGGACAAAATCGTCTGTTTCCCTTTGTTGCCAAAGGAACGTCAAAATGATGGAACTTCCCCTTGCTCGGATGCTGGCTTGAATCCGTCGTGTCATACCATCGATGAAATCATCAAGTTAGTCCTGGTCTAAACTGTCCCACTCTTCAATGGCGATTCTGCATAAGTCACACAGAGTATGTGATCGTTCTCTAAGTCCAAAAATGCCAACATTTTAAGTTGCGCTTATGTCCGAGAACAGGTACGTCACTCCAGTCTGGTTATCCTAGCATTCTGATGTAACGAGTTCACTGCACTAGAACGCGAGTTATCATCGATGAAGATGAACCTGGCACCAAAATAGCGATGATACAGTTCCACTTTTGGCTGCAAAAGCCCACCACGTCGGCACATGAGGACACACAATGCTGTGAAATCAATTCAAGAACTGATCCACTTATTTGGAGCGAGGCGAGGGACGAAGAAAAAGTATTCATGCCGTGACAGTTCGGAATTTTGAGAATAGTTGAGACAAGCTGACACATGAGAACACACAAAGCTGTGAAATAATTGGTATCAAAATATCGGTGATGCGGTTACAGTTTTGGTTGCAGAATCCCGCCCTTTTACTCTAGAGCGGTACAGATAAGCCGAGCGGAGAACAGAAAAGCTGCTGAGAACCTGCGAAGTGTCTTCGACGCTAGTAAAACTTCATTAGAGTTCAGTCATTATTCATAAGGTTTACAAGTCACCGTTCTTCCGCACCAGCCTCGGCTGTTGCTCATTCAGCCGCTTGTCGGATTCTAGTTGACATCTGCCCAGTCAGCTCAGCGGTCGCACAGACAAGAGAATATGTTAGCGTCACTGGCGCCACGGCGGGTTGCCTACAAGCCGGGGCAACAGTTGCCCATGACGGTCCCACGTCGCATTCTACGAGGGCCCTTGATGACCCATCCGCAATGTAATTGTGTCATGTGTCAACAGTCGTGTGGTTGGTTGATCTCCTGCGTACTGCCTGGTAGGTTTCAGCACCCGAAAGCATCTGAGTGTTGAACAGGAACCTGGAGCCCTGTTGCTGGCTTCTGCACTGAAGTTCATTAGTACATAGTTGGTGGCGAGCAGCATGAAGTTCATCAGGTGAAGACCATCATTCTGAGTACATTTTCAGCTAGTTTATAGACTGTGCTGGAACATCTAGGATATAGATCCACTACAGTATCATAATCATGGAATAGAGTTATATTACAGTGAATGATCGATCCCAGTAATCAACTCATGACGAGAACTGGAACGCTGGAATATTTAAAGCGTGTTAGCGTGAGTCTATAACTCGAAGTTCGGTTTGTAATGACGAAATGTGCCCTCATTATTCTGTAATATTTACTTAACTGGCCGTTAATTGCTGCGTCCATTCCTCGCTACATGCTCTTGTATAACAGGAAATGAATATGCTACTCTCGCTTCCTTTGGTTTTCTGTCACAGCCTCCTTTCTGCTGAATGCATATCCTCACTGAGCAGATAGTATCGTAATGTCTGGACGACCTGACTGGCATGCGATATATCAGCAGGGTCCCTGCTTTTGCCTCTGCATCTGGCGTGACTTGATTTTGCCTGTGGCAATGCCAATGAGTGTTAATAAAAATTTCTCGTTTCTTGTCCCTATCATCCAGTGTAACGGCCGTAACGACAGTGACACTGTCTTCGGTAACCACGAGAGAGGTATGGCGGATCCATGTAATGCCATCCCAGTACAGCACTCTACCTGCATCTTGCTGCACGTGTGAGACAGTGTTGGACGCACTCGATATTGCTGAGATTATCAGAGGGCAAACACAACCGAACACAGTTTTAACCTGCCAAGAAGTTTCATATCAGCGCACACTCCGCTGCAGAGTGAAAATCTCATTCTGGAAACATCCCCCAGGCTGTGGCTAAGCCATGTCTCCGCAATATCCTTTCTTTCAGGAGTGCTAGTTCTGCAAAGTTCGCAGGAGAGCTTCTGTAAAGTTTGGAAGGTAGGAGACGAGGTACTGGCAGAAGTTAAGCTGTGAGGACGGGGCGTTGAGTCGTGTTTGGGTAGCTCAGTTGGTAGAGCACTTGACTGCGAAAGGCAAAGGTCCCGAGTTCAGGTCTCGGTCCTGCACACAGTTTTAATCTGCCAGGAAGTTTCATATCAGCGCACACTCCGCTGCAAAGTGAAAATCTCATTCTGGAAACACAACCGAGTTTCGTCCATAAACAACACCTGATTCCAATCGTGGCGTATCAATTCTGTGTAATTTCTTGTACATCTCTAACGGAGTCCATGATGTTACGTTGTATGACGTGATGCTCCCCATGATAATCAGGAAAAAATATTAGCATGTTTCATCTGTCTGCAAAAAGTTTGATGTGATACATTGCGTCTTGTAGCCTCTTCGAACGCCGAATTCAATTCTGGAGCACTCAGCCCGCTGTTCCTTTGACTCAAAAGCGTAGATATCGAGCGTCCTCTGCAATTGACAAACGTAGACGGTGGGTGTAAGTCCTCAGCGCTGTCAACTGGAACCGATTCCATTATCCTCACTAAATCTCTTTGATCACGTTGCTCACGTGGAACAAATTCCCTGGTTGACAAGCATTCTGCGCATGACGTGATCGTGCTGACTAGATTATTGGTAGCGATTGTCCTTTTTGGCATGACGTATGTTCACTGCATTGTCCCACAGACCTACTGCTGCCTTATTTTCAACTAAAGTACTGCAGTGAATTCGAGTTCGGGTTCTGTCGGTATGTAGCGCTCATGTAACTGTGTGCATATTTACAAACAATATCGGGGGTGATCTTCCAATTTGTACAGGAACCGTCAGAATAGCAAAACACCTGTACGACGTATATGGGGGATGTTATATCCTAGCCAGTAATGCCACCCGAGCCCGCTGCCAAAAGGTTGGCAGCATCAAAGTCCGGACGCCGTCCGCATAAGCAGCGCCAGCGAGACAGGAAATCGCCGCAAGTCTGCGCGCGCCACCGCTGGCTTCTGGGTTCTTAAGCGCTGGAGTCGCGAGCGCTAGGACAGTTCTGTATCCGCCGCTCAGTTGTATACTCGCCACCGAATTGTGTACTTGCTAGTCAGTTGTGTGTTCATCGCAGCAGAGTTGTTGTTTGTCGTCAGCCGACGCTGACCTAGCCGCTCCGACTCGAACTAGACAGATTTCTGTAGACACGGAGTTCACTACTGTGTTGCTGTATCTTCGTTAATAAAGATAAGTACCAACTTTTATTTAATCAGAGTGTTTGGGTTTTCATCTTTCTGTTCACTGTTCCAGCGGACCGGTCGGCCCGCTATTAAAAGTGTGGCGGTGATTCGTAAGCCGTTTCTACAGCGAATTGTTTGTCCCTACGAACGCCGCCACAAAACTGGCGACGAGGATGGGATATAACACTCCTCCCCCCCAAATCGCCGCACCGTCGTTGAATAATGACGTGGCGAGCGTCGACGGCGGGGGAGGGGTCTGCACCAAGCAGCTTGCCCGCCGTCATTGTACATGGATCGGCATTGATAAGCAGATTACGCAGATGTCTACAGATTGTTCGACGTGTGCCGAACACCAAGCTGCTCCGCCTCAACGCTATTTTGAGTGGGCACGCCCTGCCGGTCCCTGGCAGCAAGTACATATTGATTTCGCTGGTCCATATTGGAATTCTCGTTGGCTCATCGTGATAGATGCATTTAGTAATTTTCCGTTTGTTGTGCCCATGCAGTCTACAACGTCTGCACAAACTATACAGGCGTTGACTTCAATTTTTTGTATTGAGGGTCTTCCAGAAGTTTTAGTGTCTGACAATGGTCCACAATTTACCTCTGCTGAATTTGAAAGTTTTTGTTCTGCCAATGGCATTCGCCATGTTCTTACACCGCCGTTCCACCCTCAATCGAATGGTGCAGCGGAACGTTTTGTCCGCACATTCAAGGATCATATGGACCGCCTTCGTGCTACGCACTCTCGTCAGCAGGCCCTCATCACGTTCCTGTCGTCGTACCGGACCACGCCACGCGACGGCCCTTCGCCGGCGGAGCTTCTCCACGGCCGTCGTCATCGCACCCTACTACGGTTGTTGCACCCCTCGGATCGACCCGCCGCTTCTGAGCATCGCACGCGTTTTCAGCGCAACGACGCCGTTTTTTTCAGAGTTTATCACGGTCGCCGTCGTTGGGAACGTGGTACCGTGATAAGTGTCCAGGGTCGCGGTTTTTATACTGTTCAAGGTGCTACTGGGGTGCACAGGAGGCATCAGAACCAGTTGCGCCGCGCTGGCCGCCCGGATTCTGCCGCTCGTTCTTTGTCCACAGATTTGGTCCGCGGCGGGTTCCAGCCGCGCCTTCCGACTTCGCTGCCGCCCCCAGGGCAGCAGCAGCAGCCGTCGCCGCTACCACGCCGACAGCCCGTCCCGTTGATGCCTCCCGCGCAGCTTCATCCGGGAGCGCCCCAGGTGGTCGCTCCGGCGCCTGCGGTCCCTCTTCAGTCGCCACCGCCTTCGGAGCTGATGGACGTCGACCCCTCAGCCGGGCCGCCTTCCCAAGCGGTGGCTGTGCAGCCTGTCCTGCAGCCGCTTTCCTTGGGCACCCCCAAGGAGTCTGACACCGCAGCGCCTTGTCCGGCGCCCACTCAGCAGCCGTCGACGCAGCGTCAGGAGACGCTGCCTCTCTTCGTGGGTCCCGACGCCCCGTCGCGTCCAGTACCAGAAGCTGCGCCCGTGGTCACAGGCGTGCACCCTGACCTCGGTTTTCAGTCGGTGTTTCCCGAGGCCCCGCGCAGCCAATGCTGGGGTGCGGACCGGGGACTGCCACCGACAACAGTCTCCGCCCCGGTCTCGTCCGCTACGCCTGCGGCCAGACCCCTCCCCCGCCGTCGACGCTCGCCACGTCATTATTCAACGACGGTGCGGCTATTTGGGGGGGAGGAGTGTTATATCCTAGCCAGTAATGCCACCCGAGCCCGCTACCAAAAGGTTGCCAGCATCAAAGTCCGGACATCGTCCGCATAAGCAGCGCCAGCGAGACAGGAAATCGCCGCAAGTCTGCGCGCGCCACCGCTGGCTTCTGGCTTCTTAAGCGCTGGAGTCGCGAGCGCTAGGACAGTTCTGTATCCGCCGCTCAGTTGTATACTCGCCACCGAATTGTGTACTTGCTAGTCAGTTGTGTGTTCATCGCAGCAGAGTTGTTGTTTGTCGTCAGCCGACGCTGACCTAGCCGCTCCGACTCGAACTAGACAGATTTCTGTAGACACGGAGTTCACTACTGTGTTGCTGTATCTTCGTTAATAAAGATAAGTACCGACTTTTATTTAATCAGAGTGTTTGGGTTTTCATCTTTCTGTTCACTGTTCCAGCGGACCGGTCGGCCCGCTATTAAAAGTGTGGCGGTGACTTCGTAAGCCGTTTCTACAGCGAATTGTTTGTCCCTACGAACGCCGCCACAAAAGGGGATGCAACAGTTCTGTTGACGTGTGTGCGTGTCCAAGTGGCCAGAGGCATTTCAGTTTCGCAACATTATCAGAATGCCTTTAGGAATTTGTATGTAAACTATTTTCAATCCACGTGATGTTATGTATTATCTAACTAAAATAAAGTCATGGTGTAGCTGATACTTGTTCCTATAATCCGTGCCACTATTGAGCCAGGTACTACTCAACAGCAATTTACAATCCTTAGTAACAGAATTAAATACCCCTATGTAGTACAGCGACAGTTTTTGCCTTGAAAACGTAGCAGATGTGTCGTGGCAGGGACGCCACGACAGTTACCCTCACTTTCAACCTTTCTGAAATTGGTCAGGATGGAAGCTGATTTACGTGGGCAGTAAACAGAAATGTATTCTGTGTTATCATGCCTCGTAATATTGCAGAATTTCTTGCCGTTTTCGAGACACTTTACTTTCATATTTATTAGGAAGTTAGGTAACAAATTTGGAAACTGATAGATGTAAAAATAGTACAATTTTACGAAAAGATGTTCATTCCCTGAACCTGTTCCACGAAAGAAGGAAAACGTAGGGAAACTATTCTCATTCATGTTCGCTCGAGTGACCGTCTCACAACATGAACAATGGTCGGCCATGGATCCAAGGTGTCCTATTCTCGTTCGATGCCATTCCAGATGTCTTCAGTGGAAAAAGTAAGTTGACTAGGGAAGGAAGGGAAGGGAATAAGGAGCTGCCTGTGCTTGGGATGTTTCTCAAACTATTCTGACAGGATTGCGAAGTGAAGGTGATGTTGAACGGTATTGCTAAAGGTCTTGGTTCCCTGCGGGGTGCTGTAGGCCTATGAATGGGTGCAAATGCTCGAACAGTAGTCTCTTTTAGAGTTTCACGGAGAGAGAGAGAGAGAGAGAGAGAGAGAGAGAGAGAGAGAGAGAGAGAGAGAGGATGCCAGAGTTACTATTACATACTTCATCCTACGTAAGCATTTCCTAGACGAGAATACCTCCTCCAGTTACAAGAAGACTAACGTGTTGGAAAGTGGGAGGTATAGCTTCATGTGGTTTTCGAACTCCTCGTACACGTCCATCGAGGTGTTTCAACTTGTTTCGTGGCGCATCAGTGCTGGAGACCGTTGTCCAATTCTCGAACACCCAACGACAGTGTGTTGCCGTGCCTGTGGTAACAACTGAGGCCTTAGACGTTCGTAGAGCGGCGGTATATGCGTGGTAATGTGGGTTCCAAGAGCCGCGAGGGATTAGCCGTGCGGTCTAAGGCGCTACAGTCATGGACTGTGCGGCTGGTCCCGGCGGAGGTTCGAGTCCTCCCTCGGGCATGGGTGTGTGTGTTTGTCCTTAGGATAATTTAGGTTAAGGGGCTCCGGAACGCCCTATACTTGCAATGTTAAAATAACGCTTATAAATTACATCTTTCCTCACAAAGTATTTGAGGTAGGAAGTTGAACTTTTTACACATTATTTATTGGAATATGGGCTACAACTTACCACAGGGATTTTACAAAATTTTAGTTCAGTTATTAAAGATGATTTTTTTCAATTGTAATGAAAATTCACAACTTTTTTTGCAATTTTTTATTTATATATTCAAAAATATACAGTTTTTTGGAAAAAAGGCTGTGTTAAATTATGGAGAAGGTACTGTGTAACATTTACTGAAAGTTTGAAACAAATATGTTTGGAAGATCCTTAGAAAACATTTAATTAGTACGAGAAAATAAAAGTTTTGGGAATCGAGCGACAAAGATTGGATTAACTTTTTAGTGCATTCCAGGTCCATAGGATGGATTATCTTCATCCTCTGCAAACTCCTCCTCCAGCTTCCTCTTGTTCCTCCTCCTGTTTACTCTTGCTTGTATTTCTAGACTCTTTACAGCCCTGTCTGCAGCCCGAAGGCGTTCCTTGTCTAAAGCAAGCATCGCTCGTACCATATTAGAACCTATCTTCATTCCAATATTTTTAAATGCCTTGCACCTTACAATGTTGCCATCATTGAAAGTCGCAACAGCATCATACACACCAAAGTGAAGTGTTTCTATTCCAACAAATACAGTCTTGGGGATTCTCGACCATATAACACTATTTACACTTTCATTGGGGTTTTGAGTTTTTCCGTGAATACACTCTTTCAACAGTTCAGGTGCTGCTAAGTCTCTGAAAATAGTTTTTATCGCCTCCATTATTGCATGAGGCAGACTATGCTTATGAGTGTACACTTCACCAGTTAGCAATCCTTTGTTATATTTACACCAACTGTCTTCTTCTTTGGGACACAAGCTATGTTGGGGATTTTCATCGGTTGAAGAAGTATGAAAAAAAGAGCCCAAACAGCCTTCTTCATTTCGTCGACACTTTGTGTATTTTTCCTAATAGCCATTCCATAATAGTTATGTATTTTGTCAATTACACTGTCAGTTAACCTTCCCTTCCCATCCAACCCTTTACCATCACTGAGTTTTTGTTTTTGTACGAAGCTTTCAGTCGCCGAAGTCTTGTTCCCATTCGCTTCTGTACGTGTCCAATACACTCAAATTTCTGCACTACAACATCATCACCATAGGGCTTCAGTCCTTGAACATGTTTGAAACTTTTAGAATCACCGTCACCAAGGTAATTAACACATCGCACTTTATCACACGCCTCAGAACGCTGGAATATACTGGCAACACCAGCCACTTCCATTCCTCCACTACTGCTACTATAGTTAGCTTTGCAATTATTTTCATGTGTACCTTTATATTTTTGTGGACATCTACAATACTTTGATATTACTGCTACATCTAAAACTTTCCCTGTACACATACTGGTGGCAGATACTACACCATGAAGAGATGTGTGTCCCCGTTTATGCCAGGTACCATCGAACGCTGCAGTCAAATCTCTGTTACCATTATTTTCCATTACTGCCTCTTCCACAGCGTTCTTCATAGATTCAATACAGACATATTCTACTTTAGACCCTATTAATTTATTATAGGTCGTAAACTTGGTTAGGGGACTTGGAAGATTCATGATGCCACAGAAAATTGCACCCTTACCAACTGAACGCAAGGAATAAACAAATCTAATGTTGTGTTCGTAGATTTTGCTACCATTTTATTCAGTTGCAGTTACTGCAACACTGTTCCAAAAGGTGGTCATGTATGAACACTTATCACATTTCAGTTGTATTTCACTAGCAAGTCCTACGTGCTTTATTATGGAGAGTTCCAGACCAACTTCACTACAATGAATACATCTTACACAGTTTGAAAAAATTCCTTTGAGAACCGACATATCAAATATTTCATTCACATCCGATTCGCCCATAAAACATTCATAGTTTTCATTCATTGAACCAAGCTTCTTCTGTGAAGTATTTTCTTTCCCACTTTGACTGCTATGGGCAGGTGTACTTGAGAGGTTAGGTTCACTCACTTGGTTATCGTCTTTATTGTTTACAGTAATAACACATACTTTCCAACATTTCTCCTTTTCTTAAAAGCCTTCAGAGGATTTCTAATTACTTTTACTCATTATTATACTTCAACAAAACAGAGACTCAAGAAACAGAATTAATTACGAATATTTTCGAGATAACGACAGAGTAAATAAACATGGAACAATCGACAATCACACCAGCGATATATATTGAACCATCACAGGTTAGCCACAACACATACTTTATCTCACATCACTAAAATGTACCTGATGAACACGGACGTTAATAATAACACCATTTGACAGCAGTTTAACAGCGCCACAGTGGGTCACGCCCATGTAGAACACATTTCAAAAAAAATTTAAAAATAGTTGTAGTCTTCGGAATTGAATAAATTATATATCTATTAAAAGGTAATAGTCTGCAGATTCAGAAAACGCAAAAAAGTAAAAACTGAACTTTTCATGATTTTGAGACTTTCCGGAGCCCCTTAAGTAGTGTGTAAGCTTAGGGACTGATGACCTTAATAGTTAAGTCCCATAAGATTTCACACACATTTGGGTTCCAAGAAGGTTCTTCTGTTCACCTGTTCGTCTTGTCTATGATAGAATTAGCGAGTGACTTACTGTACTTTGGCCCGTTTATCTGTTGTTTAGCATTTGATTGTCGAAAGTGATCACGCGTTGTTGTTGACGGCAGTTTAAAATTGTGGTGGTGATTCTCCCCTAATCGAGCAGCTCACACCATGGACACGGTGGCACATGAAAAGCTCAGCCTGTGTGTAAGGGTACCATGCCGACAAGAATGTGAAGTTCCTTGGAAGACGGACATTCTTTGGGCCCGATCGTGTCGACAACGCAAGTTTTTTGAGCTGAGTGCACGTGCATCACAGGGCAGGAGACGAGAGGCGAGTCGAAAGCATGCCGCGAAGCTCTAGAGAAACAAAGTTATACGCTGCCCGATTAAAAAAGTGATGTACGCGGAAGGCGAGGGGAAAACGAAATGAAATTTCACTGGCTGAGTGGGTATGATGTGTTGTTTCAGTGATTACAAAATGGAGTCAAATTTACTAAGAAATTGGCAATGTGATCCATTTATCAGTGTGATGTTGCACTTCCTCTGACTTGGATACATGTATTGATGTGATTGGGAACGGTGTCACAAACCGTTGTATCCTCTTCTCAGGCACGCTGCCCCACAACAATTGCAGATGGTCCTTCATGTCCTGAATACTGGCACTGGCAAAGAGTTGACATAAACTGGTGGTGCAATATTTTTGTTGATCTGTGACGTGTCCAAGTGCTTGTGGGGAATTCCAGTTACATAATATTAGCAGAATGCCTTTAGGAACTTGTCTGTAGTACACGAGGTCCCACACACGTTTCATCTGCGTGCAGATCTGGGGATCTCGCTGGCCGCGGGATCACCTCAACATCATCCACACAATTCCTAGAGACAAGGGCCTTGCATGGACGAGCATTGTACTGGTGAAAAATGGCATTCTGTCACTGCAGCATGACAGGTAGCACATGAGGATGCAGCATGCCCGTCACTCACCGTCATGCCTTCAGAGTTCCCTCAATCATTAAGCTTCGATACCTTAAGTAACACCCAATGGCTTTCCACACCATGACATCCGGAGTATCTTCTCCGTGGCTCACCATGCTACTGGAACAATGGAATGTCATATCAGGTCGCCCAGTACTCGCCGGGAATGATCATCTGGGATAGTGCAGAACCGCGATTCGTCGTGGAACACAATGCGGGGATGCTCTCCAGCAGTCCATGCTTCCCAGTCGCTCCAAACGCGGCCGTTTGTGTTGTTGTGTCAACCTACGCTTGGAACGGTAATTCCCAGTCCGGCTACGTATGGTTCCGAACAATGGTGCAGGATGACACAGAATTTTGCTCAGAATCCTTTACATGTTCTCAAAAGGTAACTGCGGATGCGAAGGTGCAACGATGTGAATAGTGCACAATACAACGATCTTCCCTTGTGGTGGTCAAACGTGTATGCTTGCCATCACATTCCCAAGCAGTCCAACACTTGGAGACTGTCACGTCCGAATACCCCATAAATCTGACTATTAGACGATTCGGCCAACGGGCGAAACGGCAACCCTCAATGAGACCGTTTCACACTCGGCCAGGTTCTGTCAACGCTGTCTCAAAGGCGTACGTAGCATCTGCGCGTGCTACACAGTGATCACGCTGTATGACGCTTTTCGCGCCCCTTACATACCCCCCTAGGCACGGTAACGACCCCGAATACGAAAAACATTAATTTCCTCTGGTGGCCATTCTACTTATCACAGAGAACTGCTACTCCAATCAATTACATACCCTCCAATCATGTGCAGGTGTACGCAGTTACACTGACATTGGACCGTGTCTTCCGGGTGCTTCATGTATTTTGTAGAACATTTATTTATTTTCTATTTTCTTTTAGTCTGTTGTCTACATAAAAATGAAAGACAGGATATTGCCCATGAATTGACATGAATATAGCTCATAATAGCGGAATATAACAATGATATTTGTTATAAATTATCAGACGACGAAACATCGAAAACGACGAAGCAGATTTTTTTAAAAATATCACTCGCCAGTATTTAGAACTAGTTACGCAACAACAGATAACCCCACTCAATCAATTTCCAGAGATACCAGTGCTACCCGAGAGGTGGTGCTTGCTAGGGGAAGGGGAGCGGGAGAACCTGGCTTCATTTTTCAGGTCATAAATATAAAATGACAGAGTCTTTAAAGCTACAAATTTTGTAAGTTGAATTATGAAACGCGATTTAAATGTGCGCAGTTGTACATTTATGAATCTAGCTTATCAGATGGCAGCAATGTCGCAATTGTTATTCATCATATACCTACTTTACAATCATATCTGCAGAAGATGACATGCGTCGTATGGTATTGCCCAGTCAAACTGACTTAATCTTTTAACCCTGTCAAGTCCAATGGATGAAAGGAGCGAAGTAGAGTTTTGAATATTTTACTTTTGGTGTTGTGACTAATATTATGAGTTGGTTCCAATGATCACTGATTGTTGCTCTACGCATATTTTAAGTAATGTTTAAATATGTGTAAATTTGCAGTGGGTATTTTTTAAGCGGGTGCGTATCGTCACAGAAAGAGAGTAAACGGAAAACAGTTACTCGCCCTATGATACTATTTGAATTTCGTCCTGGTTAACAATTCTGAATTATACATGAAATTAATGAATGGCTACACGTGAAAAAGTAACGTCCTGCGATACATAACCCATTTTGCAAAAGCAAATTGCTCACAGGAAGACGGTGTGATCTGAACAATTTATTTAATAGAGATAACATTATTGTAGTAAATTAATTTTCAAGGGTAGATTTCGCAATAATTAGGATCACTAGAAGCTTTTTGGATTTGATAAAAAATCTATGTAATTTACAATTATTTCAAATTTTCAATTTTGAAAGTAAGTTATTTATGCCACTATTCTCCTGTTTTATCTAATCTGCAGTTACCATTCGGGGACAGCGCAAGGAGCTACAACTCGACAAGTGAAAAACAAACTTAACTCATACTACGAAAAATGTTTTTCTTCTTTCGTCATCATCTAAATACTTCTGCACCTAGTCATATTCCGCAACACACTTCAGTTTCACACTTAATGAGGAAAACAGCATATGAAATGATGTTAAAGTAACAGTCTTCAGCAAATGAAAGGATAATCGTACATTCAAATCAATAATGAGCTTCAGAGCGCTTTTAACATAAGCCAGTTAGTGCAATGTTTGCAAACATCAATCAAAGCTCTTCTAGTAGCTTATAAAACTTGAAAATTACAAGAGAATTATGCTGATTTCTTTTGCTACTGCTTCGTGTTTGATATCTGAGAGAATAACGGTCACTTTGTGTTATTAGATGAGAACAGGAACGGATGATTCAAAGTTTTCGTCTTTACTGTTTGTGTTTGAGAATGCTTAGTTTTTAGTTAGACGAGAAGACCAAAGTGCAGCTCAAAGCGGGGCGTCTGGCTTTGAAGGAAAACAGTTCGATGAATTTATGATAAACAGGCATAAATAAAAATATCCTAGCTTTTGTCAAACCTTTTCTAATAAAAGAACACAAATAAATATCGTCCCTCACGTTACTTTAGACGTTTTATTGCGAAGTAATAGTACCCTTGTTGATGCCCATTTGGCTGCCAACTGCAATGGAATTTCCTAACTGCATTGGAATCCGGTGACAGCATCAGCTGCAACAATAAGCGAAACTCACTTATACCCTAGATGCCCAGTGACCCAAACCAAGCCTTCTAAACCATGAACAAAGCAAAATTTTCAAGAACTTCGTCTCCATCATGAACAGCCCCAACCCTTCTAAATCTGGAGTAAAACTGAATTTTACTCAAACACGTAACAAAGAGTAGGTAAATGATCTATAATCTCCTATCACAAACACCACTACATCTGTGTACAGTATACATTTGTCGCAAATAACATTTCTAGGTCTCTTCACTTTTTAAATGGTTTTTTGCATTAGAAGTACATGCACTACAGCCATAAGTGAAAGCTGGCTATTCATATTTATTGAAATCTTTCCCTTTCAGGCACAACGGAAATTTAGTATCGAATTCTCTCATTGGTTCGCCAAACGCAACCCAGGGTATTTTAAAATCTCTGTTTATTTATTTTGCTGTCCTTCCAGTCTTTGCCTTCAGTGTCCCAAAATACATACACTAATTACTTGGTCCTACGTACTCGTTAATAAATTAAACTATTGTCAAATGGCTCAAATGGCTCTGAGCACTATGGGACTTAACTTCTGAGGTCGACAGTCCCCTAGAACTTAGAACTACTTAAACCTAAGTAACCTAAGGACATCACACACATCCATGCGCGAGGCAGGATTCGAACCTGTGAACGTAGCGGTCGCGCGGTTCCAGACTGTAGTGCCTAGAACCGCTCAGCCGGCCGAAGTGGCCGTGCGGTTAAAGGCGCTGCAGTCTGGAACCGCCAGACCGCTACGGTCGCAGGTTCGAATCCTGCCTCGGGCATGGATGGTTGTGATGTCCTTAGGTTAGTTAGGTTTAACTAGTTCTAAGTTCTAGGGGACTGATGACCTCAGCAGTTGAGTCCCATAGTGCTCAGAGCCATTTTTTTAGAACCACTCGGCCACTCCGGCCGACAAACTATTGTCCATCAGCCCCACGTCACCCTCGGCGTCCAACAAAGCTATGGGCGCCAAGGAGACCCGGCATATAGCAGGCAAGACTCAACAATGCAGCTCTAGTTGTAACAATGTTGAAGGACTCACATAGATGCACAGGGGTGCTTCACACAGAGAGCATTCCAGACCGCCCCTGAGAGCTAGAACACCAAGAATTGCTTCACAGCTTTTCAAGATCAGTATGGGTGTGTGTGTGTGTGTGTGTGTGTGTGCGAGTGTGTGTATGTGTGTGTGTGTGTGTGTGTTCCTTTCTTAAGGTGTCATACTTTATTTATGAAAATATACACTCATATCACCAACAAAATTTTCAGTTTGACATGCACCATGTCCTTTACACCAGACATAAACTGCCTCCTCAGCTGGGTCTACATTACAACGACTATGCGTTCGCACAGTACAAGACACAGTCGCATTAAAATAAGTCATGGTGCATGTGAAAATGTAAATTTTGTTGGTGATATGACTGTACATTTTCTTAAATGAAGCCTATAATCATGAAAAAAACTACACATTAATCTTTACAAAAGGAGAGAAGCGATTCTTGGTGCTGCAGATCTCAAGGGCACTCTGGGATGCTCTCTGTGTGAAGAAAGGAAGGGAGTGAGCCGTGCGTGGCTCGTGTTCCACCATACAGTATCTTACACCCTGTTTTTAACGTAGTTCCACCTCATTACGTTAATTTAAATTACTACTGTCACTGAGTTTCTGCTTTGCCTGAACGTGACCGGCGCTAGCAGCGGGTATCGATGTATCCCCTCTCGTAGTATTTTTGTTCGACTGCTATTACTTCCCGGTCGTTGTCTGTCGTAAGCGAGTACCGGTGGAGAGTTCGTCTCTGCCAGTCAGTTGTAACGCGTGTGGAGCGCAGTCTGGACCTGCCAGCTGGGGAGTTGCAATGCGGCACTAGTGCAGCCAGGTTGGAGCAGCAGTGAGGCCTACGTCGACGTGGCTCGCCCGACCATTGCCGCCACTCATCACTTGACCTGAGCCACAGTCTTGGGGGATCGTCGGTCGGTCGTCCTACCGGACGACGCGTTTTGGCTCGCCTATCGTTCATGAGTCGGCTGTGTCTGTGTGTGTTTAGTTATTGTTGGGTATCGTTTAGCTCTTCGTGCGAGTGTTTGTCAGGTTGTTTGTGTAGGTGGCGTTAATTCCACTGAAGACTATTTTAGATGTTGTCGGCATTCAGAGTGAGTCGGTCGGATGCTGCGGACCAGGGAAGTTATCTCCGCGCGGTGCAGTCGGCTGGGGCCGCTGGCGGTCCCTGCCCAGTGTCGGAGCGTGTGTGGAGCAGTCCGATCGCAACGAGCTTCGTGGTTCACCGACCCAGGACGTCAAAGCTGAGTTGTGGTTTCAACTACCCAGGCCACGTCCATTCATGTTGTGGTGGTTCCTTTCGGTAGTTCGCTGTTGGGGAGGTTTTCCTGTGAGCAACACCGAGTGTTTCTATTGCTGAAATTTAGCCTCCATGCGGTGCAATTAACTATATTGGTTGACTACAATTTGAGTGCACCAGTGGAATTTTCTGCCTTGTGGCCGTTAGTGTTCCGGTTACCTGCCCTGGCCACTAACGTAATTTCAAGGAGCGACCTTTCCTGACCTGTTGTCGCTGTCCAACATGGTGCGTAGTTCTGACAGCTAATACATACTTCATTCGTAACCTTTTTCATTATATATAATGAATGTTAATGCAATCCAGTAAGGAACGTCACTTAGGTACAATTTAGGTACACAGTTTACGAAAATATAGAACCATAAATGAGCTTATATAGCTATATTATAATATAGGGATACTCCTCGGCGAGAAAATAGATTCAATATAAACCGTCTTTACAGCAGAAATTTCTATTGTCTTCTTGTACGCTGCAACGCACGAGGTTTCGTAATATTTGCAACAGCTGTAGTCGTCAAAACAGTGTCATATACAGGGTGTTACAAAAAGGTACGGCCAAACTTTCAGGAAACATTCCTCACACACAAATAAAGAAAATATATTATGTGGACATGTGTCCGGAAACGCTTAATTTCCATGTTAGAGCTCATTTTAGTTTCGTCAGTATGTACTGTACTTCCTCGATTCACCGCCATGATTTCATACGGGATACTCTACGTGTGCTGCTAGAACATGTGCCTTTACAAGTAGGACACAACATGTGGTTCATGCACGATGAAGCTCCTGCACATTTCAGTAGAAGTGTTTGTACGCTTCTCAACAACAGATTCGGTGACCGATGGATTGGTGGAGGCGGACCAATTCCATGGCCTCCACGCTCTCCTGACCTCAACCCTCTTGACTTTCATTTATGGGGGCATTTGAAAGCTCTTGTCTACGCAACCCCGGTACCAAATGTAGAGACTCTTCGTGCTCGTATTGTGGACGGCTGTGATACAATACGCCATTCTCCAGGGCTGCATCAGCGCATCAGGGATTCCATGCGACGGAGGGTGGATGCATGTATCCTCGCTAACGGAGGACATTTTGAACACTTCATGTAACAAAGTGTTTGAAGTCACGCTGGTACGTTCTGTTGCTGTGTGTTTCCATTCCATGATTAATGTGATTTGAAGAGAATTAATAAAATGAGCTCTGACATGGAAAGTAAGCGTTTCCGGACTCATGTCCACATAACATATTTTCTTTCTTTGTGTGTGAGGAATGTTTCCTGAAAGTTTGGCCGTACCTTTTTGTAACACCCTGTATGTATATAAGAAGGCTCATTTAAAAAAAGTTTTTGCAAAATGAATAAAAATGAAACAACTTGAAGAACTAATTAATAATTTCCTAATGACAACTCACATTCGACGAGAACAGAACTACATGTCCATATTATTGTTGTATACTGCTGAAAATACTTGAAATTTCAAGGAAGCGTATATTATTTGAATGAACGTTTCATAGAATACTTTAAGTCGATTTTTCTCCAATACCGAATTTTTGAGCTGTCTCACTCTTCTTGCAGAGGTAAGATATATCGTGTAAACACACACACTCATCTCATCGCCCAGCGCTCCATTACCTGGAGTGCCCACTGCAGTAAACACTGAAGTAAATTTCGAACACTAATAGAAAGCGTTAGAGCATAAAGGTTTACATTTACATTATAAATTAAATGTAGACTCAAATACATCCGTTCTTAATTGCAAAAACACGTACACTTGATAGTCGTCGATTACTGAGCCGTTTACCACGAATAGAAAACAATGGTTTGAGTAAACCGTACGTAGTGTTTTGCACAGAATCCGAACATGCAATAAAATGGGTGTTCCTATTTGAAAATTTGAAGTTGACCCACCTATGCAGGAGGGGTACCTAGGAGGTGGCCAGTTGTAGCACAGACGGATGTCCCCTTTACTTTTCACGTATAATATTTTTTTGTTTCGATGCGTCGTTTTTTAGATATTTAGTTGTCGCAAGTTAAAAAACACATCCTGTGTAGCCCTTGTTGCTGTGCACTCTTTTCCCACTCACCATTACATAATTATGCACACCACCCTGATAATACTATACGTAACATCGTGACAAAGAACTGACTCGCCAATTTTTAGCACTGCGTTTCCACAATCGAGTGAGATAAGACAGTGATTGATGGAATGTACTCGCTGTCATGTGCGGCTTTACACTCTCATCCGCCCATCCAGATTTCGCTGTTCCGTGGTTTGCCATATCCTCTTAATGCTAATGCCGTCATAATTGCTGCTGAATAACACGTCTGATTACTTCTCCGAACCGAAATTTAGCTCCATCTCTAATGATATCGACATTAACGGAATGTTAAGCCCTAACCTTTCGGCTCAAGCATTTTAAAAGCAGCAATTTCAGGTTCATCTGTGCGAATATATCACCGAAACGAGTTCGTAGTTCGATCGGATTTCCTCAAACAAGGGCACAACATTGAATTTTCACATAATACCACACCATAAGAAGCGATCCGTCGTGAAGCAAACAGGAATTTTCGATCCGTGATCTAGATAAACTAATAATTTATGTGAAGAGTGGATAATATGGTGTATTTTCAACAATTCTGAATTTCCCGCCGCATCTTGAATGGGAGAGAAGATCCGCTTGTGTTACAGAACGCACAGCGCGGTACATTGCGAAACAGGGACGTGACTTTTTGGCGAATTGAATCCGCGCGTCGGATTAGCGACTGTGTTCTGGTACACCGGCCATACTGAGCGGGGATTTTAGGCGGCTTTCCACGCTCTTTTACGCAAACACTGGGCTCCTTCCCGCAGTCCGTCCTAGAGAACACGCTAAATGAACGGTTACAACACGGAAACATACACTACAAAGTTTTCTCGATTCAGCCACAGATAGTGTACACGACATCCCTCATTTACGTTACCCTTATGACTGTGGCGTCAGATAGGGCATTTGGGCGCAGAGTTAAAATAAAATAAATTTCGAAAAGAAGAAGAAGAAAGAAATAGTATATATACACTGCAGCGCCAAAGAAACTGGTATGGGCATGCTTATTCAAATGCAGAGATACGTAAACAAGCAGTATACGGCGCCGCAGTCGGCAACGTCTATAGAACTCAAATGTCTGGCGCAGTTGTTAGATCGGTTACTGCTGCTTCAATGGCAGGTTATCAAGACTATAGGTGAATTTGAACGTGGAATTATAGTCGGCGCACGAGCGATCAGGGACAGCATCTTCGAGGTAGCGATGAAGAGGGGATTTTATCGTACGACCATTTCATGAGTGTATCGTGAATATCAGGAATCTGGTGAAATATCAAATTTCTGACATCGCTGCGGCTAAAAAAAAGAACATGCAAAAACGAGACCAACGACGACTGAAGAGAAGCGTTCAACGTGACAGAAGTGCAATCCTTCCCAAATTTCTGCAGATTTCAATGCTGGGCCATCAAAAAGTGCCAGCGTGCGAACTATTCAATGCAACATCATCGATACGTGGTTTCGGAGCCGAAGGTCGACTCGTGTATCCTTAATGACTGCACGACAGAAAGCTTTACGCCTCGCCGGGGCCCGCCAACACCGATATTGGACAGTTGATGACTGGAAACATGTTACCTGGTCGGACGAATCTCGTTTCAAATTGTATCGAGCGGATGAAAGTGTACGGGTATGGAGACAACCTCATGAAGTCAAGGACCCTGCGTGTTAGCAGGGGACTGTTCATGCTGGTGGAGGCTCTGCAATTGTGTGAGGCGTGTGCAGTTGGAGTGATATGGGACTCCCGGTACGTCTAGATGCGACTATGATAGATGACACGTACGTAAGCATCCTGTCTGATCAGCTGCATCCATTCGTATCCATTACGTACTCCGACGAACTCGTGCAATTCCAGCAGGAAAATGCGGAACCCCACACGTCAGAAATGCTAAAGAGTGGTTCAAGGAACATTTTTCTGAGTTTAAAGATATCTGTCGGCTACCAAGTTCCCCAGACATGAATGTTGTTGAGCACATCTGGGATGCCGAGCAATGTGGTGTCCAGAAGGGAAGCGTACCCCCTCGTCCTCTTACGGGTTTATAGACAGCCCTGTGGGGCTGATGGTGTTAGTTCCCTCCAGCACTACTTCAGACATTAGTTGAGTCCATGTTACGTTGTGTTGCGACACTTCTGGATTCTCTCGAGGGCCATACATGGTATTAGCTAGGTGTACCAGTTTCTTTGGCTCTTCAGTGTATATTAATTCGGCCGTGAAAATCATATGTTACCTTAAACTGCTTTCCACCAACAGCAGGAAATTAGGGACAAACATTCTACGAAGTTTTCTCTTCCTCAAAACATTCTGGAGATTGTGTTGAACACTTGATTTAGAGATGCTCAATTCGTTACTCCATTGCGATTTGTGACAAGAACGACAATAGCGCACTACGGCTGCACATCAACTACTTAACATTGCCTGGCCACTGATTAATCGAATGCACGTTTATTGTTTATAGTTGATAATTAAAGCTGCTACAGTGGTTATTGCACTGTCATCGCTTACGCGCCAGGAATTTGAACATTTTGGTCGGGCGGTGTGCGTACACTGATGAAATCGCTTCAATAGCTTGTGACAACAGTGTGATTAGCATTAACAAGTAAAATGTTGTGCTAACACATTCTGTGGTTTCAGTATTATCCCTTGGTCATTGATTCGAATCAGTAACGAGTTCAAGCGTAAGAACAATTCTGCTGTGTTGTGGCGAAAAGCATTTCTCCTAACATATTCAGAGCAATACAGGGTGAAACAGGAGGAAAGGTACATGGTTTGAGGGTTGGTAGTACCGGTGATTCTGAACAAAAGGCTTCGTATGGACATCTTATGCCCTATTCCAAATTGCTTCCGTGATATAACATCTTTAATGTCAGTTTCGTGCGTTTTTCTAGAATAACTCGAAAAGTGCTGCCAATAGGAAAAACGTTTCGCTGTACAAAATTGAACCACATTACATTTCTAATAAAAAAAAGTTCCTATTCATTTTTCTCTAAGGGAGATAGCTTGCGCGAGGAGTGCGAGAGTATATTGAAAATCTCGCGTGACGCACATCCGCTGTAGCTTTTGTAGGCCAGTAGGCTTAGGCAGTTTACAGGCTTGATGGACCACAAGAGTCCTGCATGAAATTGTTCGCATCAAATTTCTCTACACTATTGTGGTGCGTTGCAAACAATAACTATCTGCTGAATAATACAGAAAACAATCAACAGTGTATATCAAACGCGTTCTGTCTCGGAAACCATTCGGAATAGGGCACGTGCCCACGTGAAGACTTTTTTTTCAAAATGACCAATACTATCACCTTTCAAAGCATGTACCTTTCCTCCAGATGCAACCCGTGTTTTACATCGATGCCTAAAATGCATCACAGATCTGGCTTGCGACGGCGCGCAGCAGCTGGTGCTGAAAACCGTTCTGTCTCGCCGCCGTTGCGGTCGATAAAGGGCAATTAAACAAATGGGCGGGTCCAAAGCAAAAAGCTTGCACAGCGCACTGCTGCGTGGTTAATTACTCGCTTGCGCCAAGTGCCACGAAAACAACCGTAATACTATTTGCAGAACGCGATCAGCATATCCACTTGTTCCGTCTGCTGCACGTGTTTATAAAAGCTTAAAGAAGGGAAACTCTTTCGCAGCAGTCAACAACTCATTTTAAGTTCCAATATTTGCATTCGCTGGAAGCATTAACGAGCTGGAATTTGTTGCTTGTTAAAAACAGTTCCACTGTGATATGCAGTCTCAGCTTCCGCATGAGTTCAGAATGAAGAAGAGAGCAAAGCATGATTATGCAACTAACTGCATATCGGACCGTGGCTCGATACACGCTTTTCTGCAGATTTCGTTTTGCAATTATAGAACATTTTCTTTATAACTTTATACTCTCTCTCCCCTTTACAATTCATCCATAGGATGTAGGAAAGTTAGAAATTTCTTGACTCGCCTATGGAGAGCGAATGAACATTTCAGCTCCCTGACGGCGCTTGTATGGCCCCATCGCTGCAGCTGATAAATAATAATCTACTATGTTCGTTGCAGGTCAAACTCTGTTTGTGTTAATGAAGCTGTCCATTATAGATGAACACATCGGTAATGTTAGAACGATTTTCATTTTCGTAACATTTCTTTACCGTCCGTGCATGGACCAAAGTTAAACGACATGATATTCAAAGATCTGTTGATGTCATGACTCGGCTTGCGCAGCTCAGTGGTTACCCTAGATGGCATGCGGCGGATTCGCGCTCGATTCCAGGTATTGCCAAGGTATTTTTCGTTGGCGGGAGGACCGGTAGGGGGCCCCTTCGGTGTCGTAATCCCAAATGAGTAGATACTTGAGAGAGAAGTAGTGACTCCAATGTCTGGGAAGTCAAGAAAACGGCAGGGACAGCGGTGTGCTGACCACATGCTCCTCCATACCGCATCGTATGACGCCGCGAGGCAGAGGATGACACGGGGCCGGTAGATATCCCTTGGGGCTGCTTGGTATGGGCGGAGAGCTCGTTATTGATATTCTAAACTAGGTAGGTAAAGATGACATATTGAAAAACATCGTGTCTGATTTGGAAATGAAAAACTATTATACTATATTACGTAATTTATAAATCGCTTTGGGCCAGCAATAACTATTCTCAGACGGCTCTATGTACGTATAATACTACATAAAGCACAGGGCATGACTTCAGCAACCTGTATGCTACCCTGCGAGCAATACATATTTTTATTAGGTCACTTTCGATTGATTAGAAACGATGAAATTAGAAATCCAAATGCACTCCGAATACGCGATGTTCGTAATTAGTTGGTAAGAGAAATTAGTGGGCCTGGACGACTTCCAAGCACTCAGAGTTTCCACGCAGAAGTTTTTCTCTTCTCGCAAGATATTTCTCGAAAAACAGGCTAGACGGAAACTTAGTACGTAGCACACAATTCCACACATATTCTCACATACGAACACACAATAAATAGTCACAATTTTTATAGCATCCGCCACTTGATTTACATTAGATTATCATTTTATTTTCCACCAAAAACGTTTTATTGGGGACAGATACAAGTACGCTGTGTTTAGATACTGCTCCAAAGCAGATATTAATCGAATGTGTGAAGCAACTACTGTGTGCTCCACGTCATCATTGACGGCTTCAAAAATATAACTTCTGTTAATAATGAGAACATATGTTATAAATTAGTGGAATATACAGGACACTTCGAAACCTGGTATGCGGTAACAAGATCCTTAGAAACCGCAGTCGGAATTAATTTCTACTGGATAAAACATAATAATGATGGTAATATTATGAAGATAATACGTATTAGGCTTTCTGATTTTTGTACCATTCTAATCCACTGAAACTGACTCGCTTAGCAAATAAAGGACGACGTGTTACTGATGACAGACTTTGTGTCTTGCAGTGTTTAACACATAAGTTTTTAAGTATAAGCTCTGGTGTAGGTCCCATAAACAGGTCACAGCATGAATAAAGTCAAAAGGCAGGGAGGAATATTAGGATTTAACTTCTCATATGATGCGTTCATTATACACGACGTACAAGCTCGAATAGGGCCAAGGACATGGAAAAATTTGAACGTTTTCTTTTCAAAGGAACATTCCCGGCATTTACATTAAGCGATTTAAGAAAACCACGGAATACCCAAATCTGTATGGGCGAAAGGAGGTCTCAACTGCCGTCCTCCAACATGCGAGTGACCACACTCGGTAATAAAGACTGAAATTTCATAAAATACTATTAGTGCATCATGCCATCGCCTATGTGATTAATGCAGTGACGCAAGTTCGTCAATATCAATAAAACAGAAACACGTCATCTAGAATGTGTTCATCGTATTCTGAAATGTAAACACTTAAAAATCGTTTGATTGTCACGTTATTTATAAGTGATAACATCAATTATTGTTGTTGTGGGCTTCAGTCCGAAGACTAATTTGATGAAACTCTCCACACACACACACACACACACACACACACACACACACACACACACACGTACGCACATGCACTTCAGACTGTTAGCAAACCAACTACTCATTGACACTTGACGATGTGTCCTATCAACCAGCCACTTCTCTTAGTCAAGTCTTCGGATTCAGCTCCCTACGTCTTCTTCAGTAGCTATCCCATCTAGTCACCCAATCTTTAGCATTTGTCTGTATCACCCGTTTCAAGAATTCCTTGCCTGTACTGCTTTATCAGCCACTTTGTCTTCCGTATACAGTTGCACTCCACACAAACACTTTTAGAAACTGCCTCCTAATATTTTAAACTTATATTCAATATTTTGCTTATTCAGAAATTAGTTTTTTGTCTATTGGCACTCCCACTCTCTTTACATTTGTCATCATCAGATATTTTTCTGGGCAAATGGTAGACCTCTAGTCTTATTTTGTCATGTAACTCACCCAGAATCAGCTGGCTTTACTCGACTACACTCAATCGCCGTTGTTTTTACCTTTGTTGATGCCAATCTAACCACTCCGTCGAATAATTTCCCAAATCCTTTGCCGAATCGGACAGATTTACCATCAGTTCATAACTTTTATTTCTTCTCCCTGGAGCATAATTCCTTACCCAAATTTCTCCTTCCTTTCATTCTCTTCATGCTCCACGGACGCTAATGTAAACCGACTCCGGGTACTCGTACTGCAGAGTGCTTTCATCTTCATCCGCCATTCGTTTGCAAAATGTGCACGACGAGCAATGAGCAGACAAAGAGGGAAAGTCGATGGGAACAAATACCGCGAGGAGGGCTTCATCACAAAGGCTGTCTGCTGCCGGCTGCCTGGTGCCAACTGTCACACGCGAACGGTCCCACTCAGCAAGCGCCGCGTCGCTCCTACAGTTAGCAGCCAGGCGTTGGTTCGGCAACACGGCAGAACACTGGCGTCAAGAGGGCTGTGTGCAAGCACAGGAAGGCGTGTCAAGTTGGGGAATTGATCTAAAAGGTAACTAGTATACGACAGCAACATTGGGAGCTTTCCTTCATTGTCTCATGAAATGAATCTAAACGACAATACTGATTCTACATCAGTATCTTCTGTGGATGTATTCAGCTACAGCATTTCACAATACCAGTCCATTCGGATTTAGTTGGTGGGTTGGTTGGTCGGTTTTGAGGAAGGAGACCAGACAGCGTGGTCATCGGTCTCATCGGATTAGGGAAGGATGGGGAAGGAAGTCGGCCGTGCCCTTTCAGAGGAACCATCCCGGCATTTCCCTGGAGTGTTTTAGGGAAATCACGGAAAACCTAAATCAGGATGGCCGGACGCGGGATTGAACCGTCGTCCTTCCGAATGCGAGTCCAGTGTCTAACCACTGCGCCACCTCGCTCGGTCGGATTTAGTATTTTGTAGTGTGTTCATAGAGTGAAATTTTGCTATCATTTCAAACAATCATAGGTTGGAAACTATTAGAAAGAAAGAACCTTTGTTTATTGTAAAACTCGCTCTCAAAGTTCTGTTTCGTCCTTTGCTACAAATTTGACTTCGAGTGCACCAAAGTAGTAACACGCCAGAAGAAGGCGCAATGTGCCATCTGGTGTGCAGTATCCCAATCTGTGACGTGACTACATCCGTGGTAACCCGAAGCTTAATGTTTGGTGTGGCCTAATGCAGATTAGGGTGAGAGGCCGTGTTTTCTTCGCAGATAAAATAGTAACGGGGAAAGTTTACCTTGACTTGTTCGAACAATACCTGCTACCACGGATCGAAGACCTGCAGCCATCCATCATCTTCCAGCATGATAATGCACCCCGCATTGCAGAATGAACGCACGGGATGTGATGAATAACATACACTACTGGCCATTAAAATCGCTACACCAAGAATATTATACTAGAACTGACATGTGATTACATTTTCACGCAATTTGGGTGCATATATCCTGAGAAATTAGTACCCAGAACAACCACCTCTCGCCGTAATAACGGCCTTGATACGCCTGGGCATTGAGTCAAACAGAGCTTGGATGGTGTGTACAGCTACAGCTGCCCATGCAGCTTCAACACGATACCACAGTTCACCAAGAGTAGTGACTGGCGCATTGTGACGAGCCAGGTGCTCGGCCACCATTGACCAGACGTTTTCACATGGTGAGAGATGCTGGCCAGGGCAGCAGTCGAACATTTTCTGTATCCAGAAAGGCCCGTACAGGACCTGCAACATGCGGTCGTACAGGGATCGAATGAAGGGTAGAGCCACGGGTCGTAACACATCTGAAATGTAACGTCCACTGTTCAAAGTGCCGTCAGTGCGAACAAGAGGTGACCGAGACTTGTAACCAATGGCACCCCATACCATCACGCCAGGTGATACGCCAGTATGGCGATGACGAATGCACACTTCCAATGTGCGTTCACGGCGATGTCACCAAACACGAATGCGACCGTCATTGTAAACAGAGCCTGGATTCATCCGAGAAAATGGCGTTTTGCCATTCGTGCACCCAGGTTCGTCGTTGAGTACACCATCGCAGGCGCTCCTGTCTGTGATGCAGCGTCAAGGGTAACCGCAGCCATGGTCTCCGAGCTGATAGTCCATGCTGCTGAAAACGTCGTCGAACTGTTCGTGCCGATAGTTGTTGTCTTGCAAACGTCCCCATCTGCTGACTCAAGGATCGAGACGTGGCTGTACGATCCGTTACAGCCATGCGTATAAGATGCCTGTCATCTCGACTGCTAGTGATACAAGGCCGTTGGGATCCAGCACGACGTACCGTATTACCCTCATGAACCCACCGATTCCATATTCTGCTAACAGTCATTGGATCGCGACCAACGCGAGCAGCAATGTCATGATACGATAAACCGCAATCGCGATAGGCTACAATCCGACCTTTATCAAAGTCGGAAACGTGATGGTACGCATTTATCCTCCTTACACGAGGCATCAAAACAACGTTTCATCAGGCAACGACGGTCAACTGCTGTTTGTGTATGAGAAATTGGTTGGAAACTTTCCTCATGTCAGCACGTTGTAGGTGTCGCCACCGGCGCCAACAATGTGTGAATGCTCTGAAAAGCTAATCACTTGCATATCGCAGCATCTTCGTCCTGTCGGTTAAATTTCGCGTCTGTAGCACGTCATCGTCGTGGTGTAGCAATTTTAATGGCCAGTAGTGTACTATACTATATATGAACCTATCGCTCTCCCGACGCCATGCCATTAGCCTTCGTTTTATAGTCTTAGCAAGGATCACGCGTACAGAACCGCATCAATGATACTGCTACCCTTCGTACACGAATAAGTGAATCAGAGCTGTTGAAGCTGCAATGCTGACCCTTATATGGTCAGAACTTTAATATTGCTTTGGTACTCTATGAGCGACGAGTGGGGCATACTTTGACAATCAGGCATAAAAAAATTCTTTGAGAGATGATAAACGTTTTATAACAAACCAAGTCTTAGACACCCTGCGCAGCGTGGTGAGAAATAATCTGAAAAGCGTGTAAGGATGCCGCAGGGGAGGTTGTGCTTTGAAATAATTGTCAAGAAAAAGATTCCATGCGTTACGCCATTTCCAAGTTATTTAACATTGAAATTAGCCAAGCAAGTTGTTGCGTGCGCAAATTCAAGCACTTGCGTGCGCTAAAATGCTGTAATGCACGGACGTCCGTGGGTCCGTACGTTACCACTTGTTGATATGCTCATTACCAGCTCAAATAATAAATATAAGCCGTGGGAGCAAAAGCTGCTTTCGTTCAGATTGAGGAAACCAAACGAAAAACTGGTTTGGCGACATCGCCTCTGGCTATTTGCTTAATTTGCACGCACGACGGACTCATTGACTAAATAGAATGCTAAGTAACTCGGAAACGGGGACAACTATTGAATTTGTTGAATTTGTTTCGTAACATTTATTTCTCAGCACAGTCTTCTCCATAACACCCATACATGTTTCTGATCACCCTGTATATCAGAGTAATGGTTCCCAAAAATCAAAGAAAGAAAAATCACGAAATTATATCTGTCGACGTTGTTGATAGTTAGCCAAAGTAACGGTTTAGGGTTCGGAAATAGCGTTGATATAGTGACGGCTGGTTTTCGTTATATTGATTATGTAGCGCTATAAAGTATTTAAATATTCAACTTCAGAAGAACATTTGTTTATAAAGCGTTTCAGTGCAGTCGTGTTGTGTATTTTAGGTTAAATACATAATTATGCAGTGTGGTGTCGCCGCCAGACACCACACTTGCTAGGTGGTAGCTTAAATCGGCCGCGGTCCATTAGTACATGTCGGACCCGCGTGTCGCCACTGTGTGTTCGCAGACCGAGCGCCACCACAAGGCAGGTCTCGAGGTACGGGATAGCACTCGCCCAGTTGTACGGACGACCTTGCTAGCGACTACACTGTCGAAGCATCGCTCATTAGCCGAGCAGATAGAATAGCCTTCAGCTAAGTTCATGACTACGACCTAGCAAGGCGCCATTAGCCTTACATAGTTTGATAGTTATCGTATGAAATGTCTCATCAATAACGCTGTATACAAATGGTGGATTAAAGTTAAGTATTCCAGCAGCTACGTACTTTTCTTTATCGCATTTATGAAGTATCCTATTTCAGACCATCAAGTCCACCTGCTTGCTTAATGGCCGCCTCCCTTAAATAATGTGCGTAGTGTTGGCAATCTGTCAACATTACAAATGGCGACGAGGATGGGATTCGAACCCACGCGTGCATAGCACATTGGATTAGCATCCAAATTGCTCTCATCTGCGCAAAGAAATTATTCCCAGATAGAGAAAGAAGCTTTGGCTCTCATTTTTGGTGTTACTAAGTTTCATGATTTCTTGTATGGTCGTCACTTTACCATCATCACAGACCACAAACCTTTGACATCACTTTTTCATCCGAACAAGCCTGTACCTCCGCGTACAGCGCAGAAATTCATTCGCTGGTCTATTTTCCTCTCGCAGTACCGCTACGATATCTTGTATCGGTCCACTGCTAAGCACGGAAACGCCGATGCGTTGTCCCGTTTGCCTGTTGCTGAGGATAGAGCATTCGATTCTTCCGAACTTGCTTGCATGTTCATTGATTCGGAAACCGATGAAGTGGTCGACTCGTTTCCGATTGATTTTCGTCGAGTAGCTACAGCCACAGCTGCTGACCCTGTCCTTGCTACCGTTTTGCGTTTTTTTGCTACGCAATGGCCTTTGTCAAAGTCTCGGATCGAGGATCCGTTGGTTCGCCGATTGTTTGCTCACAAGGAGAGACTTTTTGTTCGACGTGGTGTTTTGTTGTTGCGTTCTGATAATGATCAGTCCAGAGTCGTGGTCCCACGTTCGTTACAGTCCTCTGTTTTACGGCTTCTTCACCAAGGACATTGGGGTATAGTGCGAACGAAACAACTTGCTCGTCAGCACTGTACTTGGTGCGGAATCGATGCTGCGATTACGAATATGTGTTCTTCTAGCATGGCGTGTGCCGAACAACAATCCGCACCGCCGTGGAAAGTCTTTGCATGGCCAAAAGCCACTTCCCCTTGGCAACGCTTGCACATCGATTGTGCTGGTCCATTCTGGAATGCTCGATGGTTGGTTCTGGTAGATGCCTTCAGTAATTTTCCTTTTGTTGTCCGGATGTCTTCCACGACGTCCTCTGCCACCATCCAAGCGTTGTCTGCTATCTTTTGCATTGAAGGTCTTCCGCAGGCTATTGTTTCCGACAATGGCCCACAATTCATGTCTGTAGAATTTCAGTCATTCTGCCAGGCCAATGGTATTCAACATCTGACATCCGGGCCGTTTTCGCCTCTGTCAAACGGTGCCGCTGAACGATTGGTCCGGACTTTCAAGTCACAGATGTTGAAGTTGAAAGAGTCGCATTCTCGGGAGGACGCGTTGTTGCTCTTTTTGTCATCGTCTCGCTCTCAGCCCCGATATGGTCGCTCGCCGGCTGAGTTGCTCCACGGTCGTCCTCATCGAACCTTGATGTCTTTGCTGCGTCCGCCGCATCAGGTTTCTGTGCAGCGGCAGACTCCTGCTTTTGCTCCAGGCGACGTTGTATTCTATCGCAACTATCGAGGTTCACGGCGTTGGCTCGCAGGGCGCATTCTTCGCTGCCTCGGCCGCGCGATGTATTTGGTTTTGGGGGCCTCTGGTGAGGTGCGTCGGCATCTCAATCAGCTGCGCCTCCGTCGTCGCACGGGTTCTGCCGCTCCCCGTCTGCTTTCAGCGACGGTGCCGTCCGGTCAGCGCCCTGGGGACCCATCTACTGGCTCGCCTCATCCCCAGGTGTTACCGACGATGCCTTCCATTTTGCCCCATGGCGACGCACCGCCGCAGCCGCCGCCGCCGCCGCCTATTCTCCAGCCGGCGCCGCCCGCAGTGGACGCTTCGCTGCAGCCGCCAAGCGCCCCCATGGGTCACGCGCCGCCGATCGCTTCCCGTGACCAGCCGTCCTCCGCCATGGAACTCTTGCCCGCTCCGGATCACATGGCGTCTTCGCGCGTCGGGTACCCCGACGCAATGGAGGTCGACCCTTCGGCCCCTCCTGTCTCTTTACGGGCGCATACACCGCATGTTGACGTGCACCCTGGACTAGGTTTTCAGGCGTTTCCTAGCTCCCCTCGGACCGAATGGCCGGGTGCGGGTGGCACAGCCTCGCCTGTTGTTAGGCTCCCCACCTCATCGCATACGTCAACATGGGGTCCTCCCCACGGCGGGCGGAAGCCTTATCACACGACCGTTCGCCGATTTGCGGGGGAGGAATGTGGTGTCACCGCCATACACCACACTTGCTAGGTGGTAGCTTTAAATCGGCCGCGGTCCACTAGTACATGTCGGACCCGCGTGTCGCCACTGTGTGATCGCAGACCGAGCGCCACCACAAGGCAGGTCTCGAGATACGGGATAGCACTCGCCCAGTTGTACGGAGGACCTTGCTAGCGACTACACTGACGAAGCATCGCTCATTAGCCGAGCAGATAGTTAGAACAGCCTTCAACTAAGTTCATGACTACGACCTAGCAAGGCGCCATTAGCCTTACATAGTTTGATAGTTATCGTATGAAATGTCTCATCAAGAACGCTGTATACAAATGGTGGATTAAAGTTAAGTATTCCAGCAGCTACGTACTTTTCTTTATCGCATTTATGAAGTATCCTGTTTCAGATCATCAAGTCCGCCTGCTTGCTTAATGGCCGCCTCCCTTAAATAATGTGCGTAGTGTTGGCAATCTGTCAACACTACATGCAGTTTTTTCAGCGCCATGAAATTATTTATTTTATCGCAACTGAATATTCATTGAAACTTGTTGAAATCTGATGACTCTTACACAATTACCACAAATTAAGAAATAAACGGCCGAATTAAAATGTCAAAGGACTTCAAGATGTTGTACGTGGAAGAAGTCCCGAAAGTGACGATAAAACCGAAAACGCGCAAAATATGGTGTCGGAAGATAGTCGAAGGACAGTGTATAAGCAGGTGAAGCCAAAGATATGTGAAGAGAAAGTGTACACTATATAGCATGTATCTTCCACGAACAACTAATTATAAGAGTCTTTTGTACACGATGAATGTCGCTTTCTGTGAACACTGACCAGACGAAACTACGCAAAACCAATTTCACAGCAATTGTTGGACAGTCTCACATAGCCTCTAACGGACATTAGCTCCCATTTCGTACTTTTGGTAAGAATGGAGTTCATCACTTTATGCTGAAAACATAACAACATTCAAAGCATTGTGTGGAAGTCGGAGGCACCACACAAAAATGTGTGAAGTCGATTTCAACATCCTGTCTTTGGTTACCTTCGTAAAAACAGTAGCTGGGGAAGACTACAGAAGTTTTGAAGACTAATTTGATTTCTAAATATGTTCAGCGGATTGTCTGATAGTTTGAAACTTTTTAAACAATTAAAATTGTGGGGCAGTTTGGAACTTGAATTTGGAATTTTGACTTTCGTTAACATTGCTTGTACCGACTGGGGTATATACCTTTCTTTTTCAGGAAAATTCCTTTATTGCACAGAAACAGTGAACTACCACGCTGGACGAACGTTGATTCGAAGATTAACCATGCAATGTTTGTACAGACTGAGCTATGATTTTTATTTTGTTTACTTTTTTTTGTAAAAGTTTTTCATTGTTCTGAAATGCAATGAACACCAACGTTACACAAACGTCGATGCAAAGATTGACAACTATTAGCACATCTTTCAAATTATTCACATTAAGCACCGAATTAAGGCAGGAAAAACAGTTAACAATAATTTCTTCAAGCAACATAAAATAATTTCATCTTCTTCTTGCAGAACATTTGGTCTGCGCTGGGCTGCTATATTATTAGAACTGGATTTCGATGTAAATTAGATAAAATAAACAGTAGAATTGGAACAACTCCCATAGAATATAAGGGACATTCAGAAACAGTCTGAAAAGCTTGTAAGGGTGTTGTAGGGTAGGTTTTGCTGAGAAATAGTTGTTGAAAAAATAAATCGATGCGTTACGCCATTACGAGTTATTTAGCACTGAAGATAGCCAATCAGGCAGTTGCGCGCGGCCGATCACTTACGGTGTCCTCAAACGTGTACTTCGTTTAATTTTCTAAAACGGAAAAAGAGAGTTAAACAAAAATTAGATATGGGATGGTAGGAAGGATCTAACCCAAACCAAAGGCGGAGCAAACCCATGCGCTATCATCTACGGTGCGGGAACAGCCGACAGCCGGCCACTGTGGCCGAGCGGTTCTAGGCACGTCAGTCCGGAACCGCGCTGCTGCTATGGTCGCAGGTTCGAATCCTGCCTCGGGCATGGATGTGTGTGATGTCATTAGGTTAGTTAGGTTTAAGTAGTTCTAAGTCTAGGGGACTGATGACCTCTGATGTTATGTCCCATAGTGCTTAGAGCCATTTGAACGATTTGATTTGAACAGCCGGCACTAATTACATCTGGCGGGCCGCGTGAATTGGCGTACGCCCGGCGTTTTTGGCTTGTTCAATGCTCATTAACTAGGAAACGGCACCATGAGTGAATTTTTTTTCTTAACCATTATTTCTCAGCACAACTTACCGTGAAACACCCTCACAAGCTTTTTCAGACTGTTTCTGACAACCCTGTATGTTATTCTACATTAAGTCCAATTTGCACCAAGCAATACTTTTGTCTCTATTGCATTCAAATTTGTATTATTAAAGAAATTGAATTTTAAGTGTATATTCTTTGTAAGTGCAAGAGATCATGGCAGAGGTTTTGATCCATCAGGCAATCTTGTTACTGGTTTTCAAGCTAACTCTTTATCGTCTTTTTTAGTTCTTGACCAATTTGGAAAGTCATTTGCATATAATTGTGCATTGGTGGTCCATATCTGGCATCAAGATGAAATTTGAGAGTCCAGTGCTGCAATGACAAAAAGTCAGTAATATTCTGTACGTCATTGTTCTTGGGTTTGGCGAGAAATATGTCAAATGACCGACAAGTCAGGGAAATGCATTGTATTTAGCGTCCCGAAAAGAACTGCATACGGCCACGAAATCTGGTTGACAGAAATCGTGAAGCATCCAGAAGATAAGGTCGGACGTCGATGGAACTTTGCACACGTAAATACCTTTAGCAAGTATGCAAATGTTTATAGTTACAGTTCTCTGTGCCAAGTAGAACGGCCGCCAGAGTGTATTAGTTTGGTCCGTGCAAAATTGTACGTGAATTTGGTGATTCGACCTGTTGTGCTGCCATTCACGAACAGCATTCCAGTGGATGTTTTCCAACAGGATAACTCTCCAATTGAGCACATCATTCGACAAGTCAAGTATCATTCACAAACAGCATTAACCGTCCCTGTGCTGACAGACCAACTTCAACTGGCTTGAACTCCATTCCATAAACTGACATCCGGCACCTGTACAATACAGTACATGCACCTCCGCATGCTTACATTTTAACATTCTGGCGGTTACATCGGTTATTAATGTGCCAGAAGTTCACATTTCCAGTTTCTTATCTCGGGGTTACATTACCCTGCGACCTTGAAATGTTAATTACTTAAATATGTTATCTAGACAAACGTGTGCCCGAAATTTCATTACTCCTCATTGATTACTTTTTAGTGTTTAAATTTTTTTCCTGTACTTTAATAAAGAGGGGACTGCACCTTTTGATAATCTAAGAGTCCTTACGCCAGAAGCAAACCATTATCTCAATCCGACAGTCACGGACTAGGAACTGTAGCAGAATTCTTTCTAGTTTTTGGTGTAATAAACTTCCAGTTCTCAAACAAAAGATATCAACAGCCTAGCACACTGATAAAGAGGGCAATGGTGGCCATTCACAATATCTCTGTTTAGAATTTAATTGTGGAGTTTTACGTAGGAAGTAACAGACTCGATTAGGGACAGTTCAAAGTTTGAAGAACTTGGAACACTTCAGAAGGTAATATTTATGCCATCAACAACTCTTCCCAAATATTATATGCAACTAGCTAAGTGCTACTTCATTTGTGGTGCCCTAACCACCGTATCAATTTTGATAGTCAGTCAGCATTGAAAATTTCTCTTTTGAAAAACGTCAAACGACAACATAAAAATGATTCACTGATTGTATGAGTATGTCGTAGTTTTGGAATATTATGGAATAAAAAACTTAGCAGAACCAAATCCTGATGATCATTTGAATAAAATATAGCTCTTACACTAGGAAAATCGATATTTTACCCGTCAATGGTTTCCACTGCTTCATCATCGTGCTGCTAAATCACAGCAGTTCTCTTTTCTCCAGTGAGAGACACAGGATAGTATGGTTTGCAATTAATCTCTCGTGATGAATGGTAGTTACTCTTCCCACATTTCGTATCAACATCTGCGGTAAACAAAGAATTTTATGTCCACATCATTCTGCTCATATATCAACTTTTCGGGCTCTCCTGCAAAATCAATTTTTCGCTGCAGCTCCGTTTATTGTCATTATTACAATTTTGTTATTATGGGTTTGCATCAGAGACGCGTAACTTGCTACAAAATTTCGTCATTCAGTACAAAGTGGGCTATTATAGATTGCTAGCTTCAACACTCATAATCAATAGTACATGCATGCATGCCCGTGGGCACATACGAATTTACGAAAGCAAAGAGACATACATGAAACGTATATGTTTCCCGTTGAGGATATACAGATTAAGTCTGTTTACTAATTCTAAAGTATTCTTATATAAAATGGTAAACAAACGACAGTTATGTTGCGATTCTCTGCATGTTTCAGATACTTGAAGAACAGGACAGTATACCAGTAATTTGGAAATTAGGTCTCTCCGTAAGTGAAGGGTTAGTGTAATTTGACCCTGTCCGCAACTCGTGGTCGTGCGGTAGCGTTCTCGCTTCCCGCGCCCGGGTTCGATTCCCGGCGGGGTCAGGGATTTTCTCTGCCTCGTGATGACTGGGTGTTGTGTGATGTCCTTAGGTTAGTTAGGTTTAAGTAGTTCTAAGTTCTAGGGTACTGATGACCACAGATGTTAAGTCCCATAGTGCTCAGGGCCATTTGAACCATTTTTAATTTGACCCTGGTAGCCAGCTTCTTTCTTTCTGATAACAAGACCGGAGTTGTCTCTTTTAAGTTTTCTTACAATGTCGTATTGCAAATCGTTGTACTGTAGGCCAACTTGTGCTCTTGAGGGGGCACATGTAGTCCTTAACGAGACTTTCAAAAAGCCATGCGACTCGATTGATCGTAAAACCCTGATCAGAATTCTAGAAGAACTTGTTCTAGACAAGGAAACCAAAGTGGTAATCCAGCAAACACTAACCAACACAACCTCAAAAGTGAAATTTAGAGGACAAACATCAGAAGCTTTTGAAATAAAGACTGGAGTGAGGCAAGCAGATGGGCTCTCATCTCTGCTCTTCAACTGTGTCCTCCGGAAGGAAGGTGGTTCGTGAGTGGCGCAAAGAACTGGAAAACCAAGGAATTAAAAATGGTGTCAGGCTGGGTTACAAGAAACAAAATCTTTAAATCAATTGTATCGATTTTTAAAATGATCTTGCAATTTTTTCTGATTCCATGGAAACATCTGAGAGATGAATTAATGAGCTTAACGTACATGCACAGAAGACTGGCCTCCAAACTTGATTTTTAGGAAATCGAGTTCATAATGATCATAAATTCACCACCAAGGGAGCCTGTAGTGGGTCAAGCTGAAATTAAGCAAGTTGAAATGTTTGAACATCTCGGAGAATGAGTAACAGCCACCTTATTAGAGAGAGAAGCCATCATGTCACGCATGAACAAAATGGAAATGGCATTCCTTTTAACCAAAAACATCTACAACAAAAGATCAGTATCATTCAATGCCAAGTTAATACATTACTGGAGTTTCATCCGTCCGGAGGTCTTGTACCCTACTGAATGCCTAGTAATGAACCAAAAAGGCCTAATCGAGAAACTGGAGGCCTGGGAAAGGAAGATTTTGAGGAAGATCTTAGGTCCCTTCAAAGAGAATGGGGAATACAGAAGACGTCATTATCATGAGCTATATTCCCACATAGAGAAGATAACCGATACCATCCGGAAAAGGAGGATTATGTTTTATGGACATGTGACCCGAATGAGCACTAGAACACTCACCAATCGTGTGATCACCTACTTTCAGGAGAAGAAAACAAAATGGGCCTGGTTCACAGAGGTGTAGAAAGATCTTGAAGAAGTTGGGATCACTCATGATGACATCTTGGAGCGTGTCCCACTCAACGAGAACCTTATGGCGTGCCAGAGTTTCCAAGAAGAGCCAAAACTAAAAACAGGAAATGCTTGGGCCCAGGAGATGAAGAAGCAATAGCGAGAACGAATGAGGGAGCACTGGGGAAACATCAGAACACGTAAAGCAAGACAGTTGAAATAACGTGGTCCAAAATAAAAATTTGGCGTTGTATGTTCAATTTTGTTAAACAGCAAGTGTTTCATTAATTACATTTGTTGAAGATCTGAGGCAGAACAATCTAAGAAAAGATCGAAGTATCAGCAAAGGAGCTATAATGAGATAACTGTTGCCCGTTATGTTATGTTATGTTATGTGAAATGCTCGTACATAAATGGTATATGAGATAAGTCTATGAACAGCAATAGTGTAACCACCCTCCAGCCAACTCTCTTTGCAAAATAAAAATTTTCCATCAAACGAAGATGTCACTTACACTGTCCATTCATGTGGCCACCTGTCAAAAGCCTGAATAACCACATTTTGGAACGTAGTTTACTGCAAGGCATTCATCAGTGAAGTTCTCGAAGGTATCGACAGGGATGTAGAGTCATGTTAACTCCATTCCCATTGCCATCAACGCTAAACTTCCCATCGAAGTGAACCCACGTATTCCCGACTTGGTTTAAATCCGGGAGGTCTGGTGGCCAGGGAGTGCGCTAAACTCATGATGGTGTTCTTCGAACGACGTGCGTAGAGTTCGGGCCGTGTGACGCAGCACTATCCTACTCATCATGGCGAGTACTAGTGGTGGAAATGGTCTCCAATGATAGGTTCATACTTTTGTTGCTCTATTGTGCATTCCAGACTGGATCACCCAGGGAGTGCCATTAAAATATTCTCGAGACGCTAACCCCCCATCCTGCGGCCAGGACTCTCCCGACGACTGTTGCAGGGCCATACACACCAAAGACCAAGTGTCTGATGGAGCATAAAACGTGATTCATCTGAAAAGGCCACCTGTCGCCACTCAGTGGACGTCCAGTTGCGGTACCGGCGTGCCAATTCCAGCCTCCGTCGCCCATGAACAACAGTCAGCATGGGTGCACGACAAAGGCGCCTGCTGCGGAGCCCCATACGCAGCGACGTTCGCTGAACGGTCGTTGAGGAGACACTATTGGTGCCCTTTGGTTCATCTGGGAGGTCACTTGTTCAACAGTTGCACATCTATTCGCCTGTACACATCTCTGCAGCCATCGTTCACCCCTGTCACCTATGGCCCGCGGTGCCTCTGGGCCGGTTTTGGATAGTGCCATTTGGCCATACACGGTATACTTTAACTATGGCGCACGCGAACAGTCACAAACTTAGCCGTTTCAGAATTGCTTCTGCCCTTAGCCTGAAAGCCAATGATCAAGCCCTGTTGGACGTTAAAGAAATCGCTCCGTTTCCGCATTACGACATCGAATCCTCTGTTTCCCGCGTCCCCTGACAAGTATTATGGACCCTCCACTGCTAGTGCTGCCGCCTGCCATCTCTGAGTGGTTATTGAACGTTGACGTCGGATTATGTGTTGGGCACATTAATGTGACTAGTTCGTGCACTTCTTCGAAAATAACCCCTCAGTCATAGAGAAGTAGACACAACAACAACTCACCCAGAACTGTATTTGCCACTTTAATAGTCAGTGAGCTACTGCGGTATACGGTGTGAGCTGTAGTTTATTCATGAATTTCACACGGCAAATAAAATCTGTTCGTGCCTGAAATTTCAGCGCCTATTTCATATATCACAACTGAGAAATAATAAGGTAACATTTTATAAAAGACATTCCTGAAACGAGTTGCCACGCATCAGCTGAAATTTTTGAAACAAAAAAATATTTACGAACAGTTGCTCATATAACGTAATGCGCGTGACGCTTTCTTACGAGAATGGGATTCGAGCCAGACCCGAACAGAATCCAAGCGGCGGATTCACGATTGCTAGTCCAATGCACCGGCCAGCCTGGATACTATTATTTGCCGGTTTTTCACACACGTAGAGGCAAATGCTGGGCTGGTCTTCATTCTCCACTTCCGAAAATAGATTCATAAACAGCTAAAATATGATACCACGCGGACAAACGGTGCAAACGGCTTCCCTCCTTTAGGCTACATGGCGACAGGAAGAGCATCAGACAAGAAAGTTAAAAAAATCACTTTGCCAAATCATGAAAGCAGTGCACCCCGTACGACGGAATATGAGTTAGGAAAGAGTAGACGGAGAGCGAAATGAAGTAAAACAACAACAAAAATTTTCGAAGCGGCGGGTTAACGTTTCATGCATAAAATAACAGCAGGCAATATTTAGGACGAACATTTTACGGGAAAAATGGTTTAAAAAATAGGAAAAAAATACCTATTTTCAGGGGAGAACGTACGTTCCTTCTTCACCCTGTTAAACGAACAGTTTTAAATGTACTCTTTTCTCAGAAGTATTAACAGTAGAACAGTGAAACTTTGGTCGCAGACATTTATACTATCTGGCAAGAAGTATACATTTTTATGAGTAATACGTTAAAACCATAATTTTGAAAAATGTTTTAATAATGACCCGTGTTTCGGGTCAATTTTTGTAATGAAAAGGTCATAGGGTCCTTTATAACGCAGCTACAAAGCTAAACAAACGTCACTTCGTACATGCGTACTAACAAAACTGACTTTTTGGAATTCATTGTTCTGAGATAAATGTTTTCAGAGAAAATGTACATTTGGCTAGAAGAACAAAAGTTATGGGAAATTGAGTACCAAGTTTCACTGCACCCGTCACAGATTCCTCTGCCACTGATTTGCAAGAGCTTGCTGTAAACACTTATATTTCTGAAATGTTGTCGAAGGGCCCGGCAAGTTCGCAATGACGCATAAACTTTTCCTTGTTGCAGACCCCTTGCCAATAGTACACGTTGCATAGACAAACTTAATATTGTTTTCTTTATATTCAAAATTCTCTTTCTTCCAGGTCTTCATACCTTTTTTTTTTAAGAAAAATAACTTTTGAGGCCAATCCCGGCATTTATTTGCTCAGAAAAAATGCTTGTGTTACGTCATTACTATAGGAAACAACTGAAAGCAAGAGAACAGGTAGGCAATAGCTGAAAGCTCAAAGCTACGGAAAAAAGTATCCCTAGGCCCATGAATTCACAGCAGAGAAATCACAGAACAAGTGGGTTTGTCTCGCTCTGCAGGCTGCTACTTAAACCGACATTTAAGACCTCTAAATGAGGATTCGGTCTAAAATATTTTTATACGTCCACCATAATCATCAATTATCAATTTCAAGTAACTTTCTACCATTAAAAATTTAAAGAGTGTTTGCAGATTGTACAAATTACCATAACTATATAAAAATCTTTTACCATGTACAATAATAAAATTTACGGAAAAATTTATGGAAAAGAACGTGAGTACTGAAGAAGTGTCAACAGGAACACCACGGAGCCCCAGCAAAGAAACACGTAGGCATTTGTGTATTTTCACTACATAACAAATGTTGTGGATATGGATTGTTACACAGCTATTAAAGTGGAGGAGAAGTTGAAATGATATTTTCGTAAATTCCCTGCAAAATACCGCTTAATTCTTTACGAACATGAGGGACTCGTTCTACTTCATTTGCATATCACCTACATTTTTCATCAAGAGTTAAACGAAGTTCCTCTACCGCTCATATTAAGTTATGAATCCGCCTCAACCAAGAACATAAAATGAAGACCGGTAGCATTTGTAAAAGTTGTAGCACATATTCAGCATAGGGGGACTGAAACACCTCTAAAATTGACGATACGCCGTACAAGAAAATCCCAGGGGGCGAGCATCGGCAAACCATCTCGTAATGACGGTGGAGGCATTTCCGTGATGAGCTTCCGCCGCACCTTTTTCAACGAGTTGCCCGCTGCACCTGAATGCGAAGTCGCGATGCGTGTTCAGTCAAACGGAACGGGGATAGGAGAGCTATCGCGAGGGCCACTCACACCGCCCTGTAATCACTGCCAACAGCTTTACCCTGTCCCAGTTCTGAGCCCATGTCAGTCCTAGTACTCCGCGTTACCTACTTTTTCACATGAAGCCAAACAACGGAGAGCTTTTTTTTCCCTTGTGGAATTCGTACTCACATGGCACTAGTGAAGTCAGAACTAAAAGAGCAGTATTAATAGTTCCTCGAATTTGGGAATTAAGTGAGCATAAAGGAAACACAGTAAGGATAATAGAGCATGTGGTGAAATTCTTGTTTAATAAAATGGTGCTTACGAATTTTTGACCAGAGATTTGTCTATTTTCTTCCGGCAAAGTTTAAAATTATTATATGCCAGTGTGACAAGTACATGCACATTGCAATGACATGTACTGTCCTGTACATAGGTGATTTCTTTATAATGCTATATGTAATTGTATAGGATGTTTCATTGGTGTATGCTATATCACGGCGTGAGTTGATTCCTATGAGTGAATAAACAGGACAACATGTATGCAGTATGCGATGTAATGCGGCTTTTAAAGGTATTTACTTGAAAGATGTCATTCAACGATAAGTCGTAAACCGCTTGCGATAACCCAGTGAATGTTGGCAAACTTTCAAGACGTTCGATCACCACACAGCACGACACGATGGAGATTACACCTTTTCACGGATTAAATAATGGGTCATAGTCTGAAATTTCTTACAAGGTTGGAACCCTGAACTTGCAGTAAAGTTACGCAGTGCTACTAATTGTCATAAACATTCGCACTGCCAGTTTCAGCATATTAACTGTCATCTGCAGGTGATACAATAATCCCCACATAGTTCGTCATAACCTGTAAATGCTAGTAGCATGCTTAGTGAATATAAAGAAAAATGGTGTACAATTAGTCAAAATATGGATGGATCTAGCCGTCACACAGTAAAACAGACTGAAATTAAAATATGGTCTTGTGCTCTCTTTATGGGCCTTACGAAAGAGAAGGGCACATAAAATGGTGTTGGGACCGAAGGACATAGGTGTGGAGGGGCGAACAACAGTACCTGCTAAGAAGGAGCAAGCAAAACATAATTAGGAAGGCTTTCTTCGCAGTAAACCTTGCTCCTCACTGTCAGTGGTGTAATCACATTTTTAGGAGGAAAAGGAATATTTAAGTTAGAATGAACAGTCAAGATCGCAATAATATTCGTTTATTAACCGGTTTCGGCTTATGTAAAATCCATCTTCAGAATTTGTTGGCTCCCTATGGGTGGTGCTGGCGGCTCCTCGGCTGTCTCGTGATACCAGTGTACGATCGTGGTATCACGAGACAATCTAGCAGCCGCCAGCACCACCCATAGGGAGCCGACAAATTCTGAAGATGGCTTTGTATAAGCTGACACCGATTAATAAACGAATATTATTGCGATCTTGACTGTTCATTCTAACTTGAATATTCTCCATATACTATGTTGTCTACATTTATGGCGAAGGAATAAATGGTTGCCCGGGAGTTCGGCATTCCACACTACTGTCGAACATGTGGTAATGAGTTCACGTTAAAGCAATGGTCCAACACGTTCAGGTATAACCTTCCTGTGGTAATTACCTGGCGAAAACGTCTTTTATTAAGAGAACAAAACACTATTTCTTCTGTACAGTCTCGTCAGGTCGCAGTGACATGCAGAGTGCCTCAGATCTCCACATTCAGGCTCTGTGCCGGTTGCTTTCACCACGTAAATGAAATACTGAACCATATCGCCAATGGCTGTAGTATTGACTCTGTTCGGAATCAGTAGAATGTTATTTAAGTACCAGCTGCAGATTGTGCAATGTGTCCTGGAGCCGCTTCCGAAGAACCTTCCACGAAGATCATGCCGGTAACTGCAACACATTTTATGGGAGCCTTTTAGGCGACAATATTTTCACTTCCTGTTACCTCCCAGATCCCCTGATGGCGGATATTCTTTGGAGAATGTTTTTGTACGAAGGGCAGTCTGACGTCGATAGAGTAATACGTCATCCGAAGTGCCGCCTAAATACGCATCTACCTGCAGCAACTCTATTTTCGCGCTTATTTCCATACCTGCCAACGCCTGAATTATTGCAAGAACAACATATAAAATTCCTGAGACGAAGTGTATGCAATTAAAAGCCAACATAGAAACATTAAACTTTCTTCATTGGGACAGTGGTAAGATTTTTTATTTACGTTCTCTTGGTGAAAACATAAGTTCGTGTATTTATGCAATAATAAATAAATATAGTTTATGACGCATTATACTGTTACTGTAATTAACATTATATTTAATTCAAATAATTGGGATATAAAAGTCTGCGCCGAGGAGTGACGAAAATGGAGGATTTCAAGACAGAATTTATCTTCTATAACATAACCTGATGTTTATTTGTATATTAAGAGAGTTGATTCATAATTGCTGCGCGGTACCACGCGAGATACGTGCCAATTCAATTGTTTAACGGACCTTTTCAAACGTATCGCCAAAGTAACATAGACTTTCTGTGACTGTAGCGCTTCTCTTTGGAGAGCGAATGAAGTAACAAGTTTATGCAACGATTGTGACTTTACTTGGGTTTGGAAACTCAACAAGTACGAACGAAGATAACGATTAACAGCAATTTTTTTAAATACCGCTACGTATATTATTGTTGGATGCCATTACGGCTTGTATTAATTTAAATTCATTTATACGACCCGACTGGTGTCCTACAAACATTATTTCGATTTGTTCTGAGTGTACAACTTTCGACGGAGAATGTCTGAATTTTAAGTCAAATAACTTATTTATCCGAAAGTAACTGATCTGTGTTTGCGTATGTTTAGTACTGCTATAGAAGTTTCGGGCACTGTTTTCTGGAAGTTTCACCGTGATTCTGCTATGTCGATCATTTCCTCGTGCGAATTATTAACCCGTTGTCATCTTTGTGAGAATCTACGTATCCAGCAAGGACATTAATGAGTCACCTCAGTACTGCAGTTGCACTTGTACAAGCTCCAAGAATTCTATGTGGGAAAGAAAACCCAAGGTCAAGTTCTGAGGCGACGGAATAGTATTTAGTGCAGTTGCAGCTGAACGACGAGATCTTCGGAGTCCAGCGCAGCGACTTCTATCAGTTGTCTGGAATTTTGCGAGCCTTTCAGAAGACTGTGAACTTACATTATCGAATAATTTATTGAGCATACGCTAAATAAAAGAATCATATAATTAATTCATAATGCAAACATCTAAATAAAGTACCTTAATAATACTCTGAACATACTAAATAAAAATCGCCTGCCATATGATAAATGCTTTACATAGACGGCCAGATCATCAGAGGTGTACATAAGGTTCAACCGTAGAAGAATGGGGAACGAAGTCTCCCATCCTTGCGTTTTTCTTAAACCATTTAAAGAAATCACCGGATTTCTGAATCTGAATAGCCGGACGGGATTTGAAAGCCGGTCGCCCCTAAGGCGCATCCAGTACTTCCATTACTGCGTCATCTCCTTCCGTCTGGAGTGGATAGACAGAAGAATGGCGTGAGTGTAATGACTGGCCACGAATCAAACATCATTTAATAAAAGGAGAAACTTATGACTAGAATTTGCTGTACATGGTGTGTAGTAATTAATAGTGAAAACGGACAAAGGTGAAAGTATACAACAACAGCAAATCCATGACTGCGAGTCAGTACCTACTTACGTATGAAATATTCTACTAGCTGGTACAAATGTATTTTAAATGTAAGCTTTTCGATTAAATCCCCAGCTAATTGGGCGCCAATTTCACTCATGGACCATGATTGGAGAAGCTGTACATGCGTGCTGTGCATCAGACAGTAAAGTCAAAGGTGTATACGTCGAGAGAGACCTGTACCTCGGCTCCAGCATGACCTTATCTTAGTCCACTTTTTTCTACTTGGAATCATCGCACAAGTGAAGTGTACAACACCTGACACCATTCAAGAATTGGAGCTGTGAGTTGTATAAGTGGCGATCAAAAAGTGTCCGTTTGAGGGCGTTCCTGCAGCCTATTTGCAACGCAGTGCGACTCCGATGTGTGTATATAAGAATAAAAATGTAGGCAAGGAATTAGTGTGGCATTCGTGTCTTTCCAATATGCATGCGATAAATACGAAAACGCGAACTATGGAAACTAATTTCCAAATGTATCCAAACAGGTCCAAAGTACTGTTATTGTTTTCTTGGCTGACGAAGTATAAACACGGGTAGGCACACATCAGGACCTCGTGAAGTATCAGTGGACATGATAAGAGCAGCAGGTCCAGTCGGAATGAAGTGGCTGTATGGAGGACTATCAAGTGTGTGGAGAAATAGTATAATACCTGACGATTGGAGAAGAGGAGACATTGTTCCCATCTTCAAAAAAGACAATAAAAAGACTTTGTAATAACTACAGAGGAATAATCCTTAAGAGTCATACAGCCAAGATTTTTGAAAGAATTTTACTAAATTTAATAACTGAAAAGACAGAAAAGGAGCTGAGTGAAGAACAGCATGGGTTTAGGAAAGGAAGAAGCACGATCGACCTGATATTTTCTATCCGTTAACTGATAGAAAAAAGTTGAGAGTATAGCAAAAGGGTGATAATGGTTTTTATAGACATAGAAAAGGCATGTGACTCAGTTAACAGGAAAAGACTCTGTGAAGAAATGAAGAAGATAGATATAGAACATGGATACATTAATGTAATAAAGACAATGTACAGAGGACACAATCGTAGAATTAGAACCCCATTAGGGAACTCTGAATACTTCTAAATAAGACAAAGATTTAAGAGCAAGGAAGTATTCTATCTCCTGCCCTTTTTAAAGTTGTGATGGAGGGAATGAAAAAGGCAGTTAAAGATGTAGTAAAAGAAAAAGACAAAAAGATGATTTTTGCAGATGACATGGTAATATGGGGTGATAAAAAGGTAGCCGGCCGGGGTGGCCAAGCGGTTCTAGGCGCTACAGTCTGGAACCGCGCGACCGCTACGGTAGTAAGTGGAGGAACAAAAGTGGTGGGAGGACCAAGCCAAATGGAGAGGACTCGTCAGCACCCAGACTTGGCAGTAGCTGGAGCGGGATCCGGATATAAATAGACACACATCAGAGAATGAAGACTTTGTATGGGGGCAGCATATCTGTTGTAAACCACAGTTCTGGAATGGTGCGACAAGGGGTGCTGCTGCGTCATGATAAAGCACGTTCCCATATCGCAAGTGCCGCAACGCATTAGTTACCACAACCCAAGTGGGAGACATTCAAGCACCCGTCCTAGAGTACCGATCTCTCCCCATGCGATTATCACGCCTTCAGTCCCTTAAAAAAGCTTTGAAGGGTCGATGATTCCTGTCGGACGAGGTTGCGCAGCAGGCAGTTACGTATTTCCGTTTTACCAAACGGGTATCTTTAACTTGGTGCGTTGGCAGGACGATCGCGTCAATACTAAAGGCGATTTTGCCTGATTGGTATACCGATTCTAGAATTTACGGTCTTCTAACGGAAAATTTTTGATCGCCCCTTAGACAATTACAATACCTCACCTCTGAAACGAACAACATACATTGGTAGCTGGTTGTATCAAACTGACCTTATACGTGAAGACTGCTTTTGGAAATGTACAACATGAGGCACACCTTGTCACGTTCTGGTTCTCACCTGGCGTCCTGTAAAGACGATGGTGTACAATTCACAGCACAAGCTAATGCTTGGTCATGGCTTCGCTTATTAAGTACTGCTACTAGGTTAAGAGTGGAGAAATGTGAGGACCTATTTCGCAGAAAAGAGCACTTCAAAACTATTTCATGGATGCCCTTTTTATATTCCATGTCTTGTCGCAGAATAAAAAAATGGCTCTGAGCACTATGCGACTTAACTTCTGAGGTCATCAGTCGCCTAGAACTTAGAACTAATTAAACCTAACTAACCTAAGGACATCACACACATCCACGACCGAGGCAGGATTCGAACCTGCGACCGTAGCGTTCGCTCGGCTCCAGACTGTAGCGCTTAGAACCGGACAGCCACTCCGGCCGGCTCTTGACGCAGAATATTCCACCCTACTGTAATAATGCAATATTTATTAACAACTGGCTATAGCCATCACACATCCGATCGTTCAATTTGGCCTTCGCCATTCGGCTCGAATAATGCACCTTTGTGATGTAATTATTCTGATGCAGTTAACACTTCCAGTGAAATAATTATCACATTTAGCGAACTTCTTTACAACGACCTTGCGTGCGCGACTGTTCTCTATGGCCGCTGACACTCCACTTCCTCCAGCAATGATACCGGAGGTTGTGCCTCAAAACTTTCAGCCAATGAGGGCCAGGAAAATTAACGCTACCTTACATCTGCTTCCCTCAGCCAATAGAAAGTGAACATGCTGTCTCAAGGCGGATAGTGACGCTGCAGCTCGGCGCAAGGACACCTCCACCAGCAGGGCTTGCTACATATAGCACAATATTACAATTTGAGGGATAATCATTTGCCATAAACCTTATACAGTCTTAATAAGAATTACAAGATAGTCCAGAGCTGCACAGACGAAAGCAGTGTTGCATCCAAAAAGGAGTACGACTCATGGGACAAACCCTTTATTAGTTGCGAGTGTACAGTAACTTATAACATGTAATGTGCTGAAACGGTATTGTATGCCTTGGGAGCGAAAAGCTATTTACAATTTGTACAGAAACCAGATGGCAGTTATAAGAGTCGAGGGACATGAAAAGGAAGCAGCAGCTGGGAAGGGAGTGAGACAGTGTTGTAGCCTCTCCCCGATATTATTCAATTTGTATATTGAGCAAACAAAAGAAAAATTCGGAGTAGGTATTAAAATCCATGGAAAAGGAATAAAAACTTTGAGGTTCGCCGATGACATTGTAATTCTGTCAGAGACAGCAAAGGACTTGGAAGAGCAGTTGAACGGAATGGACAGTGTCTTGAAAGGAGGATATAAGATGAACATCAACAAAAGCAAAACGAGGATAATAGAATGTAGCCGAATTAAGTCGGGTGATGCTGAGGGAATTATATTAGGAAATGAGACACTTAAAGTAGTAAAGGAGTTTTGCTGTTTGGGGAGCAAAATAACTGATGATGGTCGAAGTAGAGAAGATAAAAATGTAGACTGGCAATGGCAAGGAAAGTGTTTCTGAAGAAGAGAAATTTGTTAACATCAACTATAGATTTAAGTCTCAGGAAATCGTTTCTGAAAGTATTTGTATGGAGTGTAGCCATGTATGGAAGTGAAACGTGGACGATAAATAGTTTGGACAAGAAGAGAATAGAAGCTTTCGAAATGTGGTGCTACAGAACAATTCTGAAGATTAGATGGGTAGATCACATAACTAATGATGAAGTATTGAACAGAATTTGGGAGAAGAGGAGTTTGTGGCACATCTTGACAAAAAGAAGGGACCGGTTAGTAGGACATGTTCTGAGGCATCAAGGGATCACAAATTTAGCATTGGAAGGCAGCGTGGAGGGTAAAAATCGTAGAGAGAGACCATGAGATGAATACACTAAGTAGATTCAGAAGGATGTAGGTTGCAGTAAGAACTGGGAGATGAAGAAGCTTGCACAGAATAGGGTAGCATGGAGAGATGCATCAAACCAGTATCAGGACTGAAGACCACAACCACAACATGACTTGCTAACGTATGCATCGACTGAAAGTTCATCAAAGAGTTTACATTTTAAAACGATTCGTATTAACCAGCATTTTCTAATTTTGTTCATTGTTTTTGTGTTAAGGAGTCAAAAATACCTAGCCTTTGTTTAGACTAGACATATCAAAGAAACATTTTGCCCAAATCTTAAGAGTGTTTGAGAGTAGCAGCCGTAGCTATAGATCTTATTCGTAGACGGGTGGATATATTTCTTCCATATTTTTCATACTGAATACTGTTACTGCAAAGCATATGCAGTGATTTCAAGAATGCAATAAATTATCACTCAGAAAGGTACATGGCGAATGTGATGAAAAGCAATGTGCCAAGCACTTAAATAAAACTCGGAAACACATGTCCGGGCAAAGACTTTGTCAGAACATCATACATTTTATAAATAATTCGAAATGGGTTTTGTCAGTTTTCTCTAGCACAAATAACGAATGCACCACAGAGAGAGATGAGTGATACTGCAAATGATGTTGTCTATGTGGAAAACTAAACCATTTTGCTGGAAAGTTGGCCTCAATATGAGGAGGATCAAAATAAGAGGAATAAGCGAAGCAACAGCCTTCCTAACAAGCCCTCCTAACACCACGTCACACTTGTTCTGCTGCGTGGTCAGAAGGAGTCTGAGAAGTTTGTATGGGCGTTGCTAGGGAGGCAGTGCTGAGAAATAATTGTTAAGAATAACTTCGAAACGTTGGGACGTTTACGAATTATTTAGAATTGAAGTTAGCCAATGAGGTAGTTGGGTGCTCAAATTCAAGCATTTCTACACGATGAAATGCGGTAGTGCCCAGTCCTCTGTGGGTCTGTGAGTTACCACTTGTCGAGCTTCTCATTACCAGTTAAAATGTGCCTTGTTATGAAGTGATAAATTTAATCTAGGGGAACAAAAGCTACGTTTTTTTTTCAGTTTGAGGAAACTGAATGAAGAATAGTTTCGGCGACACCACACCTGGCAGGCTGCCTGAGTTTGCGCACACGACGACCCGCTAAATAACTCGGAAACGGTGCAACGTATCGAATTTTTTTCTTAACAATTACCTCTCAGCACAACCTCCCTTGGAACACCCTTACAAGTTTTTCAGGCTGCTTCTGATCACCCTGTATAAGAACGAATTCCACCGATCGAGCTAGGTACCCCATGAGCTGATTTGGTATTATTTCTTTCATAAATATACGGGCGTACGTGACTGAGCAGGTTTTCATACAATCTGACGGAAATTGAAAGTGTAGCACTATGAACTATTTGGACGAACGCTAACAAACTGGTACTCCAGTATTTATGAGCCTGTCGAACGTGTTGATTAAGATTTAATCCCTTATTTTCACTACAGAAAATGCCACTCCTACAGACGCGGAGTGAGTACTTGATGGCTGTTGGGTGTATCCAACGTTACTCCAGCTTCTAAGGTAGGGGTTCCGATACAGCACGCTCAAAGGATCTGCACATGCAGCTTATCGCCACTGTTAGGACTTCTAGAAAGATCAAATTATTGGCAGGAGGGACATGGGAGCATCATACCGACAAATCCTATAAAAACTTCCTGCAGGTTAAAACTGTGTGCCGGACCGAGACTCGGACTCGGGACCTGGCGGAAGTGAAGCTGTGAAGACGGGGTGTGGGTTGTGCTTGGGTACCTCAGATGGTAGAGCAAAGGTTCCGAGTTCGAGTCTCCGTCCGGCACACAGTTTTAATCCGCCAGGAAGTTTCATATCAGCGCACGCTCCGCTGCAGAGTGAATATCACATCTGGAAATACCATAGACTTCAGAATGACTGGTAGAAGGTGGAATCAGGAGAAGAGTCTTGCATAAAAAAAGGAAAAAAAAGGTGGGCGCACAGGTTTCTCCAGATGGATTACACCTACAGTCTTGTTTGACTGCCTGTGACGAATAGACGAATGACAACAGATGCAGTCTGGAAAGAAGCTATAGGCATAGGGAAACCATGAACCATCGGAAACAGATTACTGGAAGCCACGATGGGACCTCAAATTGCCAAGAGCTGTTTACAGTTGCACGACATCGCAGGCAACAGATAATTGCATGATGTGGAGCTAGAGTCGATTGGAGCATTCAGGGGCATTTTGCTGGTGTTCAGCTATTAGTATCGCTTCTAACTGTGGTGAGCAGATAGATACCGTCCTCTCTGAAGATATGTGGTGAAAGGTCACAGCATTCAGCGTTTCTCAACGTCCACACCTGTCCAACTCGTGGAATCATGGCCTCGCTTATTACTAAATATGACAGCAAATATTTGGTAACTGATGATGTGGGTGAATGCTCACCAACATGTGACAAGAATGGTAAACCCTGTTATCACACTCTTCACAATGAGGGTACCAAATGTAACATTCCAGCAGGATAAATAAAGACCATTCAGTTCACGATCAGGGTACCAAATGTCATATTCCTGCAGGATAACGCAAGACCATTCACTGTAGTTCATGGGGGTATCACTAGATACGACAGCACGACTGATTTGGTAGCTGCTGAGGTGGTTGAATGCTCTTTAGAATGTGGCAAGAACAGTAAGCCCTGTTATCATACCCTTATCGATTAGAGTACCAAATGCCATTTTCCAGCAGGATAATGCAAGACTATTCACTAAGGTTCAAATCACAGACGCCTTTATGAATGTACAGATACTTGACAGACCTCCCTGGCCTAAGGTGTGTCACCCACAGATTAAGTCAGAAAGTGACAGGAAGAGACACAGTTTTACACCAGCCCCCAGCCAGCAAACTTCATGAACTTAAACACTGTTTGTTTTAGGTATGAAAAGATATTACTCAAGATGACATTTTGTGGCTATTTTTTTCATCATATAACAAGAATGGTACTCGTTACCATCGGGGTCACAACTTATGCTGATGATGGACAGTTCGGAATGGAATGAAAGTTTAATAATTAAATACGAAGTATGTTATGGACGTCTTCATAACGTTTGACAAACATCAGACTACTGCTTCACTGTATAACACTTTCCACGTCCGTCAGTGTATAAAAGGCACGCACATTAACCTATATCAAAACACACACACACACACACACACACACACACACACACACAGAGAGAGAGAGAGAGAGAGAGAGAGAGAGAGAGAGAGACAGATCCCCTAAAACTGCTGTGTGCAAATGAATTCTTTCCGTGTTTGTGTTTCGTGGACTGTTACGGGTTCCGACTTTTCGGTAGATCAAAGGTTGTCTGCTCACCTATGAAGAGCGCAGATTACATAGCTTACGTCCAAATACAAATGTATCCTCTTCTAATGGGCAGCGAGTGTGCAAGTGTGGCCAGTCCTCTCATATAGGTAACAGCTGCATGTTCTGAACACGACCTTAAATAGCATCAGTTTCTAGGTGGCTAACGGAGGGGCAAACATTAGTGGTGATGGCATTTAGCTCTCTTATTTCAAGTGTATTACATCAGATATTGGTCATTTGATCGTTTCGTTATCCTTTTTCCGTCGGCTCCTGAAACTTTACAGTGCCGGAACTGTTTTGAAAATGGCTCTCACATTTTACGAGCAACAAAGTAGCAAAGTTCGACGTGCCTGCAATGTACCAATTGCCATTCATCCGGGAAACGACGGCCTCACTGTCTTTCAACCAACACGTTTCCAATCAGCCTTCTCTCTTTCACACAACCAAAGGACGCTCCACATTACAGCTTTATATTTTCTGGTACGCACGGATGACGAAAGTGAATTACATGTTCATAGTAGCAAGAAGACATTGACTTAATGTTTAGTAGCTTATGTTTTCCCAAATCATTACTACCTCTCTGATTCTCGGTCAATTTATCGTGAACAGTATATACAGCTTTACATCTCTACCACAATAAAAAATTCGAAGTCTACAGAGTTTTCGACTACATTTGTGCTGCCAGATCTTTTAAAGTTGCATCAGAGCTTTTAACCTATAGCGCTGAAATATGTATGTCAAGCTGTACGTCTGATTCTAATAATTACGTCACTTATCATAAAATGATTCGGATAAATTTCTTTCAGTAGAGGCATGCCTACACCCTTTAATAGGAGGTTCACTATCTTTGGCACGAAAAAAAGCATGTTTTTTGAGATTTTTTTTCCTAGGGATGTTTTATAGATATCAATGTCAAATTTGGTCAATTGTTTATTGATATTTCCTCTACAAACTGGAATTTTTTCGACCGGAAATGTCGAAGAGCAAAGGCAGAAGTGCCGCCGGAACGAAACAAAATTTCGATGTAGACCTCCACTCGCGGTATGTCACAGGTCAGCCGGCTCATCTGAAATCAAAATTGAGTTTACGTTAGGGAAGTGTATAAGATTCTCTAGGAGTTGTACCTCGCCTTAGTTATTTGGACCATAGGAAACAAAATGGTGGCCATTTGAAAACAAATAGGACTTTTTCATCGATTTTTCGACGTCGTCGGCCAAGGAAAAATATTTATAGTTGATGGATCATGCCAATCGGTTCAGTACATTTGAAGTTATCATACCGCCCGATAAAAGAAACCTCATTTTGAGAAAAACGTGTTTGAAGTTTCGACTACGTATAAATGCAATATTATGCAACGAACGTTCAATCTGATAATACAGGGCGTTCTGCTCGATCTGGGCCATCCTGCGCTGCTCCAGACCCGCTCGTACGGACGGTGACAAGCGGTTTTAGGCCGCTTGAATCCGGTGGTCGTCCGAATGCTTGGCGAACTGCTTCGAATAGAGTCCCAGAATGACGCCAATCGTTGTCATGGTCTTCAGAATTGCTGAACATCCTTCGTTGAAACTGCTCACTGCCAGGAAAGTCGTAATCTCCACAGTCTTCGCACCAGAATGCATTTGCTTGGGGGCTAACTTCTAAACACATGCGTTCAAACTTTCACTTGAATTTTGTGTGTTTCCTCCCAAGCATCGGAACAATAAATCGTCCTCCGAAAGAAAAAACTGGTGCGTGAAAAAGGCCTATTTCAGGCAGGTGCATTTTTTTGTTCAACCGCGTATAACAAACATTTCCTTCCGTATTCGGAAATACCGTTTCAGGGGTGGATTCTAAACACTTTTATGGATCCAAAAATGCAATTTTAAAAAATCGATTTTTTAAACCAAAAGATAGTAAACCTCCACTTAAAGGTATCCACCAATCTGATTTGTTTTTCTGAAAAGGTACCGCACCAAAAAACCTAACATACAAGCAACGTAGAATGTTAGCTACACCATTATGTATGCCAGAAATATTTTACGAGAGACGATAACTTTTTTTCAAAAGGATCTTTATTATCTTTCGTAGAATCAAGACAACAGCGGCAAAGGGTAACCGCAATGTTACTAGAAATCACGAACGCCTGAAGTATCATGAGCTTCTACTGCAGTATTTCTGCCTGTTTAGGTTACACTTGCGGGAAAAATAAACTGTGTCAGTCGAGCGAAGCAAGGAAATAATATGTCATGCGACAACGCTTAGATGCTATCTTGCACAATAACAGCTCTCTAGATCCTTAGAACACTGAAGGGATTGCTTCCAGTCGTAAAGTATGCTTGCCCTTCAAAGAACCGGAAGCAAAATTCAGCATCGCACCGTGAAGTTTTATGGCGCAATTACGAGAGAACTGCTTACCTGTTAGTGTTGCCTTTACGACCCGAGACTGCACAAAGTTTTACAGAGCTCACTCAAAACGAGGCCAAATTACGATGTCCTCAGCAACATACTAGCATTTTACTCAACCACTACTGCAAGCAAATTATCCTTTTCTTATCATCAGAGACAGAAAATGATATTAACTGCCCGCCTTCACTCGATGTGTATTTGTCGACCTATGTCCAAGAACTTACCTTAATATTTCTCAACGTATCAGGCCACTCATAGGAGCCGTTAACACACAAAGAGCTATGAGGTGTACCTATTTATTATTCGTATTCTCTGAAAATATAGAAATTCGCATAAACGAAACACTACGTTTTGAGGATATGCGGAAAGTGCTGAAAGTCAGGCCCTTGTCTATCACACTAAATTAGAAACGTAAGGGCTTTCCCATCTGACATTTGATGCTTCATCAAAGGTCCCGATAAACAATGAAACAAAAACAAAAAGCGTTGAAATGTACGTCTCTTGAAGGTTATATACGGAAAACTGGAGTGAATGAAATATGTCGATTTGTTGAATAATTAATTAATATTTATGTCAAATTTAATGTTCTGCCAGAAGTAACTTATCTGTAATGCGGTAATTACAGTCTTACTGTTTCTTTCACGTTATATCATGAGAAAATTGAAGGAATAGACGCGACAGTATGACAAAAAGAGCATAAGACTAGAGAAGTGAATCATTGAAGTAAAAAGTAAATCTGTCATCAATCTGAAGTTAGGTTTGAATGCCTCAGTCGTTTACTAGGCATGGTCCTGTCGGACAAGCTATGCCGTTGGCTTCTTATGACCTTTGAACTGAGTAACCCAGCCGGCTATGTGGGGACCAATAGTTTTAAGTGGGTGCCATACCATGATACATTATCGTTTCCAGGGGAGAGGGAAGTAAAAAGTGAGCTTTCAAAGAATGTTAGTCCATTCCGCAACAGGTTACTCACAGACACTTGCCATCGGATTTTCATTTCCAACTTTATTTTGGCTCATAGTGTGGTGTCCCAGTGAATGGTACTGAGCACAGTGAGGAAGTATTACTGATGTAAAAATACCTGATTATAGCAGAATCGCACCAGCAAGCCATTGGGTAATACAACGCTGTTTGTCTTACAGTTCACATTTCAATTTATTACACAATTTCATAAAATTTATTCGATCATCGTATACATTATCAAAAATTGCGATACGTAATGCTCGAAACATGCCATAAGTCAGATATGACGTAAGGTAAATTCTTTTGGAAGGTATTTTCTATAGGCCTCAATGGTTTTAAGATATGTTCACATCAGAAATGGCACTGTATTCTCTGATGTTCATTATGCATAAGGGTAAGAAAAGAAATCGTTTCATTTACGTCTATAAAGAACGAATACGAAAGACGTCGGAGCTAATATCGTGTCACTGTGGCCGACTCATTGATAATCCTCCAAAAATGGTTCAAATGGCTCTAAGCACTAGGGGACTTAACATCTGAGGTCATCAGTCCACTATACTTAGAACTATTTAAACCTGATTAACCTAAGGACATCACAGACATCCATGCCCGAGGCAGGATTTGAACCTTCGACTGTAGCAGCAGCGAGGTTCCGGTATGAAGCGCCTAGAACCGCTCGGTCACAACGGCCGGCGATCATCCTCCCTTACAATAGGAAAATTGCAGGTAATTCACTGTTAGCTATGCGGCTAGTGGATTTCCCAAATATTGTCGTTGCACATTGTTGGTTATGACATGCATATGCAGACGCTGTCCTCTAAAACTTTCTTACGTGCAAGAAATTTTGAACATAGGGTGAAGAACAGGGCGCAACTGCAACTCAGAAACGTATCTGCTTAATATTAGTGCAAGGTTTACCAAATAAATTACACGAGTACAGCGACGAAATTACGCAATACCTTAACCTATTCTCTCGAATCTGAAAACCATATCATTGTAACATAGCAGAGGTTTCGTTTTGGGAAAACAGGTTTAGCAAAACCTTGGTGTAAAAAGTTGCAGGATACTCCAATAACAACAAAAGAACTTTGAGTTTCATAGGAAAAATGTAATGTGTACGATTTGTGTAGCAGCTCGTGGTTTTTCGGTGGCGTTCTCGCTTCCCGCGCACGGGGTCCAGGGTTCGGTTCCGGCAGGGTAAGGCATTTTTCCTGCCTTGAGATGACTGGGTGTTGTTGCGTCGTCTTTACCATCATCATTCATCCCCATTAGGGCCGGAAGATGGCACTGGCAAACCACCTCCGCTAGGACCTTGCCTAATCGGCATGCGTGTCTCCCGCATCTTTCCCTACGCTCCTCGGAGTATGGGACCTCATCACCATCATCATCATCATCATCATCTGCTGCTGCAACACAAGACATAAGCTTAATACACTACAATTTAAATTAGTATTATAAGATCTTTTGGTGACGGAATATGACCTAATCAATTTCTTGTAACTCTGGCAATAAATCAGGAAATACTTGACCAATGAAATACATAATGTGTGCTTCGGTATTGCCAACAGATTACACGGCTATCAATGAAAATGATTTTAATGAAAGTTCCTTATTCCTATGATATGTAGTATTCTGAACGATAAGATTCGCTTATGACATTGTGAACATGGAGGAGAATTACAGGGTCTGTTGAATGGAGTAAACGGTTTAATGAGTCCAGAACATGGATTGGAAGTAACTCGAAGAAAGACCAAAGTGATGAGAAGAAGCAGAAATGAGAATAGCGAGATGCTTAATATCAAAATTTGTGGTCGCGAAGTAGAGGAAGAAAAGGAATTCTGCTATGTAGGCAGCAAGTGACCCATGGCGGACGACGCCAGGAGATCGTAAAAAGCTGATTAGCACTGTTAAAAACGGTATTCCTGACCAAGACGATGTACATGTAAATTTGCAATATTTAATGTATAGTACCTCCCCCCAAGAACCATGGACCTTGCCGTTGGTGGGGAGGCTTGCGTACCTCAGCGATACAGATAGCCGTACCGTAGGTGCAACCACAACGGAGGGGTGTCTGTTGAGAGGCCAGACAAACGTGTGGTTCCTGAAGAGGGGCAGCAGCCTTTTCAGTAGTTTCAGGGGCAACAGTCGGGATGATTGACTGATCTGGCCTTATAACACTAGCCCAAACGGCCTTGCTGTGCTGGTACTGCGAACGGCTGAAGGCAAGGGGAAACTACAGCCGTAATTTTTCCCGAGGCCATGCAGCTTTACTGTATGGTTAAATGATGATGGCGTCCTCTTGGGTAAAATATTCCAGAGGTAAAATAATCCCCCATTCGGATCTCCGGGCGAGGACTACTCAGGAGGACGTCGTTATCAGGAGAAAGAAAACTAGCGTTCTACGGATCGGAGCGTGGAAGGTCAGATCCCTTAATCGAGCAGGTAGGTTAGAAAATTTAAAAAGGGAAATGGATAGGTTAAAGTTAGATATAGTAGGAAATAGTGAAGTTCGGTGGCAGAAGGAACAAGACTTTTGGTCAGGCGAATACAGGGTTATAAATACAAAATCAAACAGGGGTAATGCAGGCGTTCGTTTAATAATGAATAAAAAATTAGGAGTCGGGTAAGCTACTACAAACAGCATAGTGAACACCTTATTGTGGCCAAGATAGACACGAAGCCCACACCTACTGCAGTAGTACAAGTTTATATGCCAACTAGCTCTGCAGATGAAGAAGAAATTGAAGAAACATATGATGAAATAAAAGAAATTATTCAAATAGTGAAGGGAGACGAAAATTTAATAGTCATGGGTGAATGGAATTCGGTAGTAGGAAAAAGGAGAGAAGGAAATGTAGTAGGTGAATATGGATTGGGGCTAAGAAATGAAAGAGGAAGCCGCCTGGTAGAATTTTGCACAGAGCGTAACTTAATCATCGCTAACACTTGGTTCAAGAATCCTCAAAGAAGGTTGTATACATGGAAGAAGCCTGGAGATACTGAAAGGTTTCAGATAGATTATATAATGGTAAGACAGAGATTTAGGAACCAGGTTTTAAATTGTAAGACGTTTCCAGGGGCAGATGTGGACTCTGACCACAATCTATTGGTTATGGACTGTAGATTAAAACTGAAGAAACTGCAAAAAGGTGGGAATTTAAGGAGACGGGACCAGGATAAACTGACTAAACCAGAGGTTGTGCAGAGTTTCAGGGAGAGCATAAGGGAACAATTGACAGGAATGGGGGAAAGAAATACAGTAGAAGAAGAATGGGTTGCTTTGAGAGATGAAGTAGTGAAAGCAGCACAGGATCAAGTAGGTAATAAGACGAGGGCTAGTAGAAATCCTCGGGTAACAGAAGAAATATTTAATTGATGAATGGAGAAAATATAAAAATGCAGTAAATGAAGCAGGCAAAAAGGAATACAAACGTCTCAAAAATGAGATCGACAGAAAGTGCAAAATGGCTAAGCAGGAATGGCTAGAGGACAAATGTAAGGATGTAGAGGCCTATCTCACTAGGGGTAAGATAGATACTGCATACAGGAAAATTAGAGAGACCTTTGGAGAAAAGAGAACCACTTGTATGAATATCAAGAGCTCAGGTGGAAACCCAGTTGTAATCAAAGAAGGGAAAGCTGAAAGGTGGAAGGAGTATATAGAGGGTCTATACAAGGGCGATGTACGTGAGGGCAATATTATGGAAATGGAAGAGGATGTAGATGAAGATGAAATGGGAGATACGATACCGCGTGAAGAGTTTGACAGAGCACTGAAAGACCTGAGTCGAAACAAGGCCCCGGGAGTAGACAACATTCTATTAGAACTACTGACGGCCTTGGGAGAGCCAGTCCTGACAAAACTCTACCATCTGGTGAGCAAGATGTATGAAACAGGCGAAATTCCCTCAGACTTCAAGAAGAATATAATAATTCCAATCCTAAAGAAAGCAGGTGCTGACAGATGTGAAAATTACCGAACAATCAGTTTAATAAGTCACGGATGCAAAATACTAATGCTAATTCGTTACAGACGAATGGAAAAACTGGTAGAAGCCCACCTCTGGGAAGATCAGTTTGGATTCCGTAGAAATATTGGAACAAGTGAGGCAATACTGATCCTACGGCTTATCTTATAAGCTAGATTAAGGAAAGGCAAACCTACGTTTCTAGCATTAGTAGACTTAGAGAAAGCTTTTGACAATGTTGACTGGAATACTCTCTTTCAAATTCTGAAGGCGGCAGGGGTCAAATATAGGGAGCGAAAGGCTGTTTACAATTTGTACAGAAACCAGATGGCAGTTATAAGAGTCGAGACACATGAAAGGGAAGCAGTGGTTGGGAAGGGAGTGAGACACGGTTGTAGCCTGTGCCCGATGTTATTCAATCTGTATATTGAGCAAGCAGTAAAGGAAACAAAAGAAAAATTCGGAGTAGGTATTAAAATCCATGGAGAAGAAATAAAAACTTTGAGGTTTGCCGATGACATTGTAATTCTGTCAGAGACAGCAAAGGACTTGGAAGAGCAGTTGAACGGAATGGACAGTGTCTTGAAAGGAGGATGTAAGATGAACATCAACAAAAGCAAAACGAGGATAATGGAATGTAGTCGAATTAAGTCGGGTGATGCTGAGGGAATTAGATTAGGAAATGAGACACTTAAAGTAGTAAAGGAGTTTCGCTATTTGGGGAGCAAAATAATTGATGATGGTCGAAGTAGAGACGTTATATGTAGACTGGCAATGGCAAGGAAAGCGTTTCTGAAGAAGAGAAATTTGTTAACATCGAGTATAGATTTAAGTGTCAGGAAGTCGTTTTTGAATGTATTTGTATGGAGTGTGGCCATGTATGGAAGTGAAACATGGACGATAACTAGTTTGGACAAGAAGAGAATAGAAGCTTTCGAAATGTGGTGCTACAGAAAAAAGCTGAAGATTAGATGGGTAGATCATATAACTAATGTGGAGGTATTGAATAGGATTGGGGAGAAGAGAAGTTTGTGGCACAACTTGACTAGAAGAAGGGATCGGTTGGTAGGACATGTTTTGAGGCATCAAGGGATGACCAATTTAGTACTGTAGGGCAGTGTGGAGGGTAAAAATCGTAGAGGGAGACCTAGAGATGAATACACTAAACAGATACAGAAGGATGTAGGTTGCAGTAGGTACTGGGAGCTGAAGCAGCTTGCACAGGATAGAGTAGCATGGAGAGGTGCATCAAACCAGTCTTAGGACTGAAGACCACAACAACAACAACAATGTATAGTAATACTGAAACTTCCTGGCAGATTAAAACTGTGTGGCGGACCGAGACTCGAACTCGGGACCTTTGCCTTTCGCGGGCAAGTGCTCTACCAACTGAGCTACCCAAGCACCGTGGTTAGGTAGCTAAGTTGGTAGAGCACTTGCCCGCGAACGGCAAAGGTCCCGAGTTCGAATCTCGGTCCGGCTCACAGTTTTAATCTGCCAGGAAGTTTCTTATCAGCGCACACTCCGCTGCAGAGTGAAAATCTCATTATAGTAATACTAATAATAATTATTATCATTTATCATTAACATTACTACGCAAGTTTTTCTCAGAGTAAGCGAACTTGACAAGTTGTTTCATCCATCCCTTTGTGCCGGAGGTATGGCCAAGAAGTCGTCATAAGGCGGGAGTGCGTACTATATTAACTTTTATTCGACCGCTGTTCGCAAGAAATTTTTGAAGAGATGCTGGGAAATGCGTATCTCGGAGTTGAGGTAAATTTTAAAAAAAATTGTAACATCCTTTATCCGAGTGACCGGTTGGCAGTCTGAAATGCCCTCTTTGAAGTTCAAAGGATTCAAATGGCTCTGATCACTATGGGACTTAACATCGGAGTTCATCAGTCCCCTAGAACTTAGGACTACTTAAACCTAACTAACCTAAGGACATAACACACTTCCATGACCGAGGCAGGATTCGAACCTGCGACCGTAGCGGTCGCGCGGTACCAGACTGAAGCGCCTAGAACCGTTCGGCCACCCCCGCCGGCTGAATGAATACTGCGAAGCGGTGTTCTCGGGAGCGGCTGACGTGCTCACGGTGAGGGCGTGGTGACACCTGGGCGGGCAGCGGCAGCGGGCTTTGCCAGTTTTGTGATCCGCTTACCAAGCGTCCCGGTCAAGATTTAAATTTAAGTGTTTATACATCATTATTTCACCAGCATTCAACGTGTATGATGTAAAGAAAACCAGTTAAGTTCACACCTCCACATGTAACTCGTATTACACGGCATGTCGCAGCTTTGTATTATTGAGTGGGTTACAACATCCAACATTTCTTGAAAATGATCAAGTGTCGAAACAGTGATCGCTTTTTTTTTTTTTTTTTTTTTTTTTTTTTTGACCCCTGACTGGTTTGATGGGCTCACCACGAACTTCTCTCCTTTGCCAACCTTTTCATCTCAGAGTCGCACTTACGACCTTCGTCCTCAATTGTTTGCTGGATGTATCCCAATCTCTGTCTTCCTCTACAGTTTTTGCCCTCGACAGCTTCCCCTAGTACCATGAAAGTCTTTCCCTGACGCCTTCACAGATGTCCTATCATTCTTGTCCGTGTTTTCCACATATTCCTTCTCTCTCCGAATCTGCGGAGAATCTCCTCATTCCTTACCTACCAGTCCACCAAATTTTCAACATTCGTCTGTATCACCACATCTCAAATCCTTATATTCTCTTCTGTTCGGTTTTCCCACAGTTCAAGTTTCACAATGCTGCGCTCCAGACGTACATTCTCAGAAATTTCTTCCTTAAACTGAGACCTATTTTCGATACTAGCATATTTCTGTTCGCCAGAAATGCCTACTTTGCCGCTGCTAATTTGTTTTTCATATCCTCTTTGCTCCGCTTCTCATATGTTGTTAGGTTTTGAAGGGAGCAGGTTTGTTCGATTGCGTCTGCTTCGTGCTCCCCAATTTTGATGGTAAGTTTATCGCAGATGTCATTTACACTATTCTTCGTTACATTCGTCTTTCTTGTCTTTGCATAGCGTCTATTTTCTGTGCTCATTCCACTGTTCACATGCCATTCAACATGTCCTCAAATTCTTCTTCATCTTCACTGATGATAACAAAGACATCAGCGAGTCCTATCATTGATGTCCTATCATCGGGCTCTTGATAGTAAGACCAAAAAGACTAAAGGCATGGTCATCTCAATGAAATCGGATTTATTCCAAAATTCTGAGATCATAAAAATCTGAAATTTGAAAACGTGATTCCAAACATGAATTTGTGGACATTCATTGGAAGAAGAAGTTATTTTCGGAAGGATCTGATTCAGTACTCCAATGACGACCGTGAAACAAAATCGTACCACGGCGAATTTCTATTCTGTTTTAGCAATTGGACAAAGGACTTCTTAACAGGCAAACATAGAATTTCGTCTTGACAGACTATGGCCCTCTGAGACAAAAGTTAGGTGGGATTTCCCAAATAAGTGTGACAAATCCACTAAGTAACAACTGATATGATAAAGGCTTACCCTACACTGTTAGTTACAATGTCAAGCATTTCTAGCATCACACGCTTCTACAGGGTGAAAATGAATAAAGCGGACCAACTACAGGGACGAATTCCTGACTGGAAATAGAGGAAAAATGGTCCTATGTAAGTGTGTGTCCGGTCATATACCGCTGCAATGGTAGATGGCGCTGACGAATGACCGTTCGTCTGACTATGTAACGTGTGTCCCTTGTCTGTTCTAGGCTGTGATTGACGTAGCGTACTCTAAGCAGCAGAATGATGCTGTATTCATGACGGGAACAAACCGAGATGGTGTTTGTGTACGGTCATCCAGACGGCTGTACGAAAACAAGTATCGTCACAGACACGAACCACAACACACCACATTTCAAACCCTCTTTGGGCGTTTGTGTGATCATGGGTCCTCTCAGTCAGATGAAAATGCAGGAGGCAGCGGACTGTACGTAGAGCAGATTTGGAGGACGGGGTTGTTCAGCATGTTGTGACGAACCCTAGTGCAAGTTCCAGGTAAGTGGCTTGCAACATGGTGGAAGCCAAAGTACGATTATGTCTATCCTGCTTGACAACCGCTACTATCCCTATCACCCGCAACGAGTGCAAGGATTATCAGCAGTGCCAGTCTCGAGGGAAACCCAAATACAGGGTGAACATTAATAAAACCGACAATCTGTAGGGACTGATTTCTGACTGCAAAGGGGGGAAACAAGGCCCTACGAAGATGGGGTCAGCAATACACCGTTGCCACGGTAGATGGCACTGACGAATGTCACTTTCCCTGACCACGTGCCGTATGTTTCTTGTGTGTTGCAGCATGTGAGATTGACATAGCGTACTTTAAGCAGCAGAATGGTCTGGTATTCATGTCAGAAACCGGTCGAGATGGTGTCTGAGTACGGCCAAGCGGATGGAAACGGTCGAGGCGCAGTACGGCTGCACCAAATAAGTGCCCTCACAGACGGGAATCTCATCACTCAATATTTCAAGCCCTTTTCTGGCTGGGTTCTTTCAAATTGACGAACGTATATGGAGGCGGCGGATAGAGCGTACACCAGATTTGGGGGATCGGCTTTAGAGGATATTGAGACGAGCCAGAGTACAAGATACAGGCAAGTGCCCTGCCAACGTGGTTTAAACTCAAGTGCGATTATGTGTAACGTTCATGACAGCTGCTAGTAACCCTATCATCTGCAATCCCTTGCAGGCCACCTGTAACATCTGTTGAGATGTAGATGCGCTGCAGCTCGGTACTGTGTACCGAGATGATCTGTTGTTGTTCACGCACGCCGTCCATTGTTGGACACATGTACATCGAACCTTTTGTTTCCACTTCCAGTCAGGAATTTGTCCCTGGAGTCTGTGGTTTCATTACTTTCCACCCAGTATATGATAAACTGTTACAGTATGGAAGTTTTACCAATATTGAGTTAGATCTAGAAAAAAAAGCACGCTAGCGTAAAGATCATTGCACAGAAACTAAATCTGTCTGTTCCACGGATCTGGGACTGCAGCTACATGGTATCTAATATTTGTATGTACATGCTTGTTAACGGATTACAGAGTCTGTTGATACCATTTTTGTCTTCCATTATAATTTCCAGACACGTTGTATTGTATATATGTGGATTCCAGACAAAGGTGTAATACCGAAATTGAAGTACGAGAATAAAAACTTCTAGAACTATAAGCGGCAAAATGACGTGTTTTAACGTATATTATATGGTACTATGGACTGCAGATCGTGAACTAGTGGTAAAAATAAATTAAAGAAAAAGAACTTGCTAGTGACGCTGCCCGTAATTCACAAGGTCGCTGGTGCGATTTCCAGCCGTATCGGAGATTTTATTCTCTCAAGGACTAGGTGTTTGTGTTGTGCTAACTATTTCAGCTCATTTTCATCGGCGTGCAAGTCGCCGAAGTGGTGTCCAGTAGTCGGCCGAACAGCCTCACACAGGGACTACAGCCCAATAATTCCATTTATTGCACCATAAAGTGTACATAGGACAGACATGCAGAAATTTCAAAACCAGATATACAGAATATCTCAGAGCTTTAAAGCCACAGCTCCCATAGCACATTTGCTGACCATCTTGTAGCCCCCAATCACCACCCGTCCACAACAGAAACAGACTTAAGAATACTAAAACCCAGCCACAGCCTATTGAGGAAAACTTTCATATACAGAAGGCAATAGCACAAGGAAAACAGGTGTTAAACTAATACTCCACATTCTACAAGGGCACACTATTTAACAAATTAAAGGAACTTTACAAATAAAAACAGCACAAACAGATAAAGTCTACACACACACACCCACCCACACACCCACCCACCCACCCACCCACACACACACACACACACACACACACACACACACACACACACACACACACATACGAAAAATAGATACACTGAAATCTGTAAAGACGCACCATTTACACACAAATGGAATATCATACAAAAGGCAACACACACAGCTAAGAATCGCACAGAAAACACAAACACACACAAAGACAAAATGCAAACAAAGTTCACATTTGGCGCTAAACTCTCTGGTCAAAAAAATGAACACTGACTGGACTGGGACACACAACAAACCACAATCACATTGTGTTTTGATGAAGTGAAAAGTGTTTTACTACGTTATTTCTGTGAAATACGCCAGCGTGCTTTTTATCCAGATCTAGTTCAATATTGGCAAAACTTCCATAGTGTACCAGTTTATCATATACTGGGTGAAAAGTAATAAAACCCACAGACTGCAGACACAGACTGGAAGTGGAAAAAAAGGTTCGATGCACTTGTGTCCAACAATGGACAGTGTGCGTAAACAACAACAGATCATCTCGGTACACAGTACCGAGCTGCAGCGCATCTACATCTCAACAGATGTTACAGGTGGCCTGCAAGGGATTGCAGGTGATAGGGTTACTAGCGGTTGTCATGAACGTTACACATAATCGTACTTGGGCTTAAACCACGTTGGCAGGCCACTTGCCTGTAACTTGTACTCTGGCTCGTCTCAATATCCTCTAATACCGATCCTCCAAATCTGGAGTACGCGGTGTCCGCCGCTTCCCTTTATGTTCGTCTATCTGAAAGGACCCATGATCACACAAACGCTCGAAAAGGGCTTGAAACGTTGAGAGATGAGTTTGGTGTCTGTGAGGGCACTTGTTTTCGTACAGCGGTACTGAGCCTCGACCGTTTCCATCCACTTGGCCGTACTCAAACACCATCTCGGCCTGTTTCCGACATGAATACCAGACCATTCTGCTGCTTAAGGTACGCTATGTCAATCTCACAAATTGTAACACACAAGAAACATAGGGCACGTGGTCAGGAAAAGTGCCATTCGTCATCGCCATCTACTGTGGCACGGTGTACTGCTGGCCCCCTTGTTCGCAGGACCTTGTTTCCCTCCTCTGCAGTCAGAAATCAGTCCCTACAGTTTTTCATCCTGTGTTTGGGTTTCCCTCTAGATCGGCACTGCTGATAACCCTTGCACTCGTTGTGGGTGACAGGGATAGTAGTGGTTGTCACGCAGGATAGACATAATCCTACTTTGGCTTTCACCAAGACACTAGTGTCTTGCTTCTCCACTAGACAGTGGCACAAATTACTCCAAAATATCGTAACACAACACACACACAAATGTCATACTAACTAATGTAAAGCCACCAGACGATGGAGGTTTAAACTTTTGAAACGCGTCGTGGAAATAAATAAAACGGTGACTGGTAACAGTAAACTTATTGTTTCATTTAATGTCAATAACAGTCACGGTAAAGCCTAACCAAAAATGTTCGCATTTAAGGTCTTCCATATTAATCAAACCAGTCTCAGGACTGAAGACCACAACAACAACAACAACATATTAATCACAGTGCGTCGCATTTAAAGTCTTCCATATTAATCACAGTGCTTCGCAGGGTATAGATAAATATGTAGGTAAAAGGCCTATGTCTCGTTATAACTGGCTGACTGAGTCAGTTTAAAGGTCGTGAAAAGGCGTGGGCATTGGCTTATCACACACGGTGAAGCCAGGTTGTTCTCAAACCATCGTTCAGGCTGATGACATGTAAACCTTTGCGTACTATTTGTAAGGCCAAGAATTGTTTTAACGTCTTGCGTACATCGCCTCGTTTTTGACAAAAAGGTATAGAGTTGTTTTCCAGAGCACCGGCAGCTATCGGCTCATCAGCCCGGAGCGACAGGAGGGCCGGCCTGCGCATAGCGGCAGCCGGCTGCGGCACGCGATCCCGGGCCCCGGTCGCTGCTGTCATTACTGCTGAGAAATAGGCGAGCTTCCGGCAGGAACCGACTCGCTGACCTTCTCCGGCCGCCGCAGCGTTGGCCGGGCCGCCTCTTAGTAAATCACCACTGCCGGCCCCGACCCACGGTCTTATCTGCGTTTCACCCATGCCGAGGCGGAAAATTTGCATGCCAACAATATTATTTTCTCATGGAAAGTCCAGAGAGAAGCTCTGTATAGCCGTTTTATGCCTTTTAAATAGCTCTTCGTGAGATTTATGGCTTAACGAGCAAATTTAGGTGCTATATAATGCGGACCGCTCTTATGAAAACCGACAAAAATAAACGCCGTCTTTTTACCTGCTTTTGCTATTGCGGCTGTCCGAAACTTTCGGAATAAGAGAGGGGAATCAATGCAACTATTTCCTCGAAATTTCCATTAAAATAATTTACAGATATTGTCGTAGAGTGGTTTCCGTCTACGAACTCATTCCCTACTTCACAAACAACTGCACTACAGAAATGCCCTACGATTAGTGCGATATATACCAAATGATAGTCCTCAGTTACTTAAAGTGGAAAGTGAGGCATTAAATTTCCATAACGACGCACCTTATGTACTTTCAGTTGCCCCTATATCAATGAATTCTCTGCAGATGACCTGTAACTGCTATCTGTTCCAAATAAATGACTGTCGCCAGTTGAAGAAAAAAATGAAACAGAAGAGGGGCAGAAATACAGAGCCGAAAGAGAGAGACCGAAATAAATCAAATTCATTATTAATTTTCAGCTTATAGCAACGTATACTGCAAGGAGAAAATATCAGTGACTGCTGCTGATCGCTTTAATGTTTCCAAACTTGTATTCATAGACTTCTCGAGAAAATGTGAGATTTATCTCTGTGTCCTATCTATAGCAAACACCTGCCATTGTCTTTGTTTAGTTATACGACGCAAACAGACAACGTAATTAGCAAATAAACACGACAAGCGGACACTCAACTTCAGTGACTTAGCGTTCTGCAGTTCCCCACGTACACGTCAGTTGGAAGTGATGAGCAACGACATGCAATTCGTTACAGGTGTCTATATGTACTGTGACTTTCCACAGTGTCTCCTACTCCCCCCCCCTCCTCCTTTCAGACACTACACTATCATCCGAACAAAGAAAATGGCTCTGAGCACTATGGGACTTAACATCTGGGGTCATCAGTCCCCTAGAACTTAGAATTACTTAAACCTAACCAACCTAAGAACATCACACACATCCATGCCCGAGGCAGGATTCGAACCTGCGACCGTAGCGGTCGCGCGGTTCCAGACTGAAGCGCCTAGAACCGCTCAGCCACATCGGCCGGCTCATCCGAACAGTTACAGACTGAAAAATAGGTAGTAAAATGCATATTTCTGCTAGTCTACAAAGGAAGACATAAGGATAAATTCACTGATCCGAACTATCCCTACCACTGCGCTACTCAGCTTATCTGTTTGTAAATGACAACACTCTGATGCTGCACATCAATCACCGAGTCAGTTACAATAGTAATCCTGCAATTAATTATCGGTTCTGAACTCCCCGAGAGTGGATCGGGTGCGTAGCTTCAGTGGTCACACGAGTAGCAAAGACGTGATTTTTTTCCTTTTCTTTTTTCCCATTCTGAATGATGCACCAAAATTGTTCCAGTGAATGTACTGCTCTACGTTATTTAGAGACTTAAAAGAACGGTACTCTGAAACTCTCTTCGCAATCAACATTTTTTTTTTTTTTGGCAAGTATCGAGTATTCAGACAGAGCAGACTGTCTTAATACAATACGTTGTAACAATCCCAACTACTTGGGAAGGAGTAGTTTTGTCACCTAAAAAGAAACTGTTTTGTTTTACGGACAGAGTATGACAAAGTCATTACACAGAGTTTAGCATCTTTTTTTGGCAGGTTCAGTGGCACACAGTGGCCGGATGCAGTTCCTTCCACCACAACTCCCCCCACCCCGTCCTTCTCCTGCGTCGGGGATCAACTTTCAAACCATATAGTGAGTGTTAATAGTAACAATAATGGTATTAACAATATAAAGTTTCAGCTTCAATTTATTTTCTTTCTTTGATGTTCCTTGTTTCTCAATATCATTTTATGTCCCCCCCCCCCCTTTTGTTTTCCTTCTGTGTCTAGCAGCTCCGTATTTCTATTCTCATGAATAAGTATGCTTCTCAACTTCGAGTTTCATCATTAAAGGAAAGGCTCTTCATCACTGTCATTCCCAGATCTTTTTTTACAGCTATTTTCATTCCTTTCTGGAAATACTGGGATACTCATGTATTTAATCAGTATTCCATTATTCTGAAATGATGACAAAAATAGATCAGCCTTCGCTACATTTGATATACTATGTTGTCATTTATCTACGTATGAGAGCCTTTTGTTTTTGCGAAAAATTTCGTACTGAAGTCTTTATTGTCTTAAGTTTATAATCAATTTCTCAGTACTCACATGCATGTAAAGTTGTCGTCTAGCCACAGCAGCGTTGTGTTTCATTTTTATGTTTCTAGGGATATATTTTTTATTAAAATATTCTTAGCTAACTGAAACGCACTTCCATTCAACTTTGTTTTTAGTTCCTATCCAAAAATTGTTAACTCTTTTTCGTTCAATCTCACTCTGTCTCTCTTTCTCCCTGAAAGAGGGTCTTTTAGGTTTGCTGGATGTGTCGATAAGTAGTCTCCAGTAGCTAGATGGTTTATCGTAATTCCATTTGACGGATGTTTTAATGTTTTTATTTTGCTTTGCAAATTTCCAGACCTTGTAGTTTTCATATACCATACGCTTAATGAGTTAAGGCGATAAGCTGTCCCTTTCTCTATCTGGTAACTACTCTGTTTTAAATTGTCAGTACTTAGATGGGTGACCTCAGGGAGTAAATGTACGTACTACAATTACCTTTGTGAACTGAGGTAACTCGATAATACCAATTAAAAATGTAATAAGTCGTGCACATTCTTCCGTATGCAACAGTTCCCTAAGTTATCTCAACCCTTTATTTGGCTATGTCCAAATTGCACACTGGTTTCTGCCAAATGTTTCAAAATTTGTCCTTGGATGGGTAATGGTGCTTGCAAGCAACGTTTAAGCTGTCACATACAGCGATATTCTTTTGCCTCTGATGAAATGTTCCGAAACAGCGTCCATCTTTAGCAGACCTCGTGCAAGGTTATGTGAGCATCAGTTACCATCGTAGAGATTTGTTTCCATTGTGTGATGCTATTGTTATTGTGCAATGAAAACTGCATGTAAACCGAAGGAGGATGTCTTGAAAGTGAGGAGTTATACAAATGTGTTAGCCAATTCTTAGCAGGGACGTTGCAAATGGAACTATGTTTTCTGGGAAGAGGAAACCTGGCTTTGAGTACTAGTTGGACAATGAGACTGGAAGAAGAGGAAAACAGCAGTTTCACAGCCAGCGAATGATACACAGTACAGTATGACGGTTTTGGTCACTGGCCAGAGTATTGGACAGAAGGGAAGATGTTGACTTTAGCCTCAGGGACAGCCGACAGCAAAATGCGGAAATTGTGAAATTTTTCTGCGTTTTATAGCAAAATGGAATTGTTTTGAACAACTCAGATTCAATAGTGCTAAATGCAACCATTTTGTCGGACACAGGAACAACATTGTATTACTTTTACTGTACCACCCTTACGCCTTTTGTGTGCTGTGATATTTACAGGTAACAAACAGAATTTTGTAACTATTTATGTAACATTTTTCACAGGTCAATGTACGTCTAATTTAAGTAATTAAAATTACTTTTTCTTCTCAATATTTCTGTGTATACCAAGTAAAGGGCTATGCTAGAACGGTATTCACAAGCAGCTGCGTAAGGTGCGCTGCTGTAAGCTCTTAGATAAACAAACTACTTGGTTGTTGTATCAGCGGGTTTCAAGGCTGTAGCAAAGTCTGATACTTACAGTTATTACGGAGGTTCAAATACGGCTCACACATCCCACCACACGGCCTGATATAATGAGACATTGCTTCCAGATTGCTGAACAAAGTTTAGAGATACTTTTGCCTTATGAAGCACCTTCAAAAGAATGTTGCATAATATCTCCATATTCCATCTACAGAGTTTAACGGTCATAGAGTCTCATTCCCGTATGGAAGACTCGGGTTCGATATCCGTCCTGTTATAGATTTTTAATTGAATGGAGAGCAGTAACGAGATCAAAGGAGCCATCACGAGAGTAACTCAAAAGAAACATGAAGTAGAACTAGTAGTTCCGATTCTGAGAACGTATGTTAATACCAGTGAGATCAATGAGGTAATCGCCTGTCATTCCAATACTGCTATCGAGGTGCCATCCCCCATTCCCCGCCCCCAGACAGCAGAGTATTCCTAAAGCAAATGTCGTTTAGTTGTTTAACTTCCCAGGGCGTTATTGCTGACTAACGTTTTATAACCGACAGAGCCATTAGTATAGATTAAGGTTTTACTAGAAGTGGTTAGGTCACAGGTTTTTCTGCCAATAAGGAACCATAAAACTAATGCTCAGAGGACATGGGTCAAAGATTAATTTTTGTGGCTGGGTTTTACATTCTAGTATAACTTCTGAAAGCATAGTACGGTCATCTTTGACGCAAAACTATTTCCTCATAAAATCAACTAACGTAATTTCAGCTGTGTGGTCATTAACAAGTAGAGGGCTGCGGAAATTGTGCTTCGGCACATATTGTAACATTAAAAATATATCTGACATGTATATATGTAATCATGACGTCCATATGCTAGGTATCTACGTTGTTGCGATCTTTTACACAAATCACATGAAAACAATACACTTGTTCACTGTGTAAATTCTTTGATATGATTCATGTAAAAGAGGACAAGAACATTAAATGCCCACCACATGGATGCGCTGGTGACATATATACATAGCATGTATCTTTAAACTACAGCTTTCGCACTACTCCTCTTGATAACGGCCACACAGCCGAACATCCAATAGTGGGTTTTATAAATAAACAGTTTTACAATAACAGGCCACCATGGTGTTCTTTGAAACAACGTAGGTCAGTAATCTTAGAAAGAGAAAAACATTTCCGCTGAACATTCAGTCGGCGTCGTTTACCCATGTCGTAATAAGAGCCAAGAACGAAAGAGAACGGTATATTGATAATTTTTACTTATGGACCCTCTCACAGACAGTGAATAAAACACAATTTTAGTGCCATATGCGCTTCGCCTTTATTTTCTGCAGGGCATCATCAGTGACCTGGAATATGTACATATGTTTGCTATTTAATTTACATTTTTGTCACTGTACGTATGGGTTATAAACAGTTCTGCTGGTTGGTATTTTCCATTAACTAGTAATGTTTTGAACTATACTTACAGGTTGCGTAGACAATTTCTTACATCTTACGGTCTTGTTGCATTTTTGGTGGTCTTCTTCTTCTTATGAACGCAAATTTGCGGTTTTTTCCCACATTCCACAGCACTATGAACTGAACGCTTGTTTCAATGTAATGTTTTGGTTTCTGTTGCGACTGTCAAATGTTTTTGCCAAAGATCGGATGTTATTGCCAAACTTTCGAGTGTAATTATTGAAGTATCTGTGAACTGTTCGTGTATGAATTTGTGTGTGTGTGTGTGTGTGTGTGTGTGTGTGTGTGTGTGTGTGTATTTTGGTGTGGTACATTTTTTTTGGGGCTGTGTGTGTGTGTGTGTGTGTGTGTGTGTGTGTGTGTGTGTGTGTGTGTGTGTGTGTCCAGATGGTGAAGGGGGAAGAGTTTTTTGTTTTATCTTATCATTTCCTTTATTAAGTGTAGTAGGGAGCCTGTGCTGATGTGTGTGTGTGTTCATTTATCACATGTTTGTTTCCTGCTATGGCTTTCTGGATGAGGAAGTTTGCTTGCGTGTGTATAAGATGTTTGTCATGGTTGCTTATTCTCATTACTTTCATTTCCTGTTCCATATTTTTAGGATGATGGTTATGGTGTTTTAAATGTTCTGCAAATGTGGAATGGTTTATTTCATACTTCCAACATCTGATATGTTCTTTGTATCGTGTTTCAAAATTCCTGCATGTCATGCCTATGTATATTGCATCACAACTTTGACATTCAAGTGTATTCTTGACTGTTGCAATTTGTCCCTCTTGGTAGCTGGCTGGCTTAGGTGTGATTGGAGGGTTTGCCCAATCTTATATGCTATTTTGAAGCGTTGTCCCTTTAGGATGTTTGCAACTCTGTGTGTTTGTTTGTGCGTATTTCATGATGTACGATCTGGTTCTTTTCTGTGTGGTGTTGCTATTGTGTGTGTTTGTTGAGTGTGTAAGTTTTCAGCTTGTGAGTTCTCTTGTATTCTGGAAATGTTGTGTTTGTTTTGTGTTTGTGTTTTTATTTTTTGATTGGGCCTGTGAACCACATGTGTGTCATACCCGTTGTTCCTAGCTGACTGTATGATTGTAATCATTTCTTGTTCATAGTTTCTCTTGTTGAGTGGGATTCTGTTTAATCTATGTAACATGTGTCCTAGTGCTGCAAGTTTCTGGCTGCGGGGGTGGTTGGATATGAAATGTGTTATTGTCTGTGGCTGTTGGTTTTTTAAAGATGTTAAATGTATGTTTGCCCTTTTTTTTATTGTAATGTCAAGAAAATTTATTTGATTTTCTTTTTGTTTTTCAAGTGTGAATTTTATGTTCTGATGAACTTTGTTTATTTGCGAATGGAGTTCATCTATTTTTTCACTTGGCTCATCTACCAGACAAATAATGTCATCTATGTATCTGTACCAATATATGATTTTGAAACTTTCATTAGTGGTTATCTTTTCAAATATCTGACTTTCTAGATGACTGATGAAAATGTTTGCTAGTGTTCTTGATATTGGGGATCCCATGGGCAGTCCATCACTTTGTAGATAATATTCTTTCTGAAAATGAAAGTAGTTTTGTTCAGTTGTCAGTCGGAGCATATGTTATTTCTTTTATTGCGTCTGTGGTGTGGTTGCTGTGGGATGAGAGATTTTGTTCTATGTTTTCTATTGTTTCTGTGATAGGGATAGAGGTATACATATTTTCTGTGTCGAATGAAATCAGTGATGCTGTGTGTGGTACCTCTATGTTCTGTTTGTTTTCTATTAGGTTTCCTGTATTTATCACTGTTTCTGTTGTCAGACGGCCTGAAAGTAAAAATTATCAATATACCGTAATATTACACGCAATGAGGAAGACAGGACTACAAAAGGTGAAGACGAAAGAGAACTTCTGTGAAAGATAAATAACGCAGCTATGATAGATGTTTCTAACGGCTTGTGGTGACACGAATATAAGGAAGGAAGATCGATGTTTAACATCCCTTCGAAAACAAGAACATTAGAGACGGATGTGACTTCCGCTGGAACTAGAACAATACAGGGAAGTACGATTAGTGAGCTCCCATCACTTCAGCAAGAAAGAGGCGGTAATAAAGCTGGCAGCATTAGGAAACACAGGTAAACAGCTGGAGTCTCTCAATGTTACGATCCAGAAGGAAAATCGTCTGATTATAAATTCTGAACAAGTCGAGTGCCAGCCAAATTTGGCACATCATTCCTATTTGTATAGGAATTACAGACACTAATTATCAAAGATAATTGTCTTCGTAGAGCGCCAGCCCATAAATATTCCCCGACGCTAAACACGCAAATGCCAGCAAAACTTGACACACACACACACTTACTGTTCCGGTATTACGGCGACTCGTTGTCAGTGATGAATTAGTTTCGCAGAACGTTGGTCCGCGTGTACAGAGAAGACACACAAAGACCCTACTGTGTACGTCTGAGCGATGGACCAAAGGGATCGCCTTGGAACTCCGGCTTCTGGGATACACCAATGGACTGAGGAAGGCAAATTCAGATTTCCGCCGGAATACCGCAGTGCGGAAAACATCAGTGCAGCTACAGACTTCTCGTAGTGGCAAAAGCCGGTCGCTCGTTAAAGTTTAAAACTCATTCGACCTCCGCAGCGCGGCGCGGCCGGCGCTATTTATAACTCGCAGCGGCGGATTCGAGAGGTGGGCCGCAGTCCGCAGTCTGCCGCCAGAGGCTAATTGCAGGGTTAATAGTAATCCGCACGGAAGGGACAGGCCGCAGTGCTGTCTAAGAGCCGAAAAACAATTACGCTGCCAGCCACCGGTGCGGAAAGTTCGGAGACGCCGCAGAATTAAGCAGCAGACGTCACTTAAGCAGGTCGCCGAGATATTTTTATTTCGCATTCTTTAAATAGTTTCTTTATCTGATGGCACTGGGTGATAATATGCACAGGGCAATGTTCCGACGATTGTCGACTTGATAGGCTGGCGTTCACTTAAATCCTGTGTTGTTTTCAGTCGCTTGCCGCATTCACTTGCGTGAATACCATCTTGTTCTAAAAAATGGTTCAAATACCTCTGAGCACTATGGGACTTAACTTCTGAGGTCATCAGTCCCCTAGAACTTAGAACAACATGAACCTAACTAACCTAAGGACATCACACACATCCATGCCTGAGGCAGGATTCGAACCTGCGATCGTAGCGGTCGCGCGGTTCCAGACTGTAACGCCTAGAACCGCTCGGCCACTCTAGCCGGCCCATTTCGTTCTGTTTAACTGCCCAAGGAAACCCGTGTGCAGACTGTATCAAAACACAAGATACAGCACTTATAATTCAAAAATCTTTCCATCAACGACTAGGTCCGCAGCTCGTGATCTAGTGGCTAGCGTTGCTGCCTCTGAATCATGGGTTCCCGGGTTCGATTCCCTGCCGGGTTGGGGATTTTTCTCTGCCCGTGGACTGGGTGTTAGTGTTGTCCTCGTCATTTCATCCTCATCATCAGCATTCGTGACAGTGGCTAGATTGGACTGTGTAAAATCTTGACTGCGTAGAAATCGGGACATTGTGCGGGTGCTGATGACCGCGCAGTTGAGCACCCCACAAATCAAACATCATCATCATTGATAGCTTAACCCAGTGAAATCGTGTTTAAGCACCCTGCTGGTTGCTGTGAAATCAGATTTATTACAAAGCAAGTGGTATTATCGTTTTACATATCAACGTATTCTCTCTCTTCGTCCGAACAGGCCTCGAGAGGCCCAACGGTACCGACCGACCGCCGTGTCATCCTAACCCGACAGGTGACATTTAATGCAGCTGTGGAGGGGCATATGGTCATCACACCGCGCTCCTGGCCGTTGTGTTTCCGTGACCAGAGCCGCTACTTCTCAGTCAAGTAGCTCCTCAAGTGTCTCACAGCAGCTGAGCGCACCCTGCTTGCTAAAGCGCTCGACAGACTCGGACAGTCACATATCCAAGTGCTAGCCCAGCCCGACAGTGCTTAACTCGGATGATCTGACGGGAACCGTTGTTACCACTGCGGCAAGGCCGCTGGCACATGTAGCGTATGGTACACCTTCACTTACTAATTTTTTTTGTTGCCTAACAGCTTATTTTCCACAGTCTCATTAACAGCCAGGTCGTCGTGTTTCACTGAGAAATTTTCACGAGATCGCCTGTTATCTTCCACCATCCGCCATATCCTCCTACACACACACACACACACACACACACACACACACACACACACATGCACGAACACGACTACGTGTTTACAGTACTAGCTACAAATATGCTCATGTTAATCATTGGCGGACAAGGATTTCCACTTAGATTAGAAATATACGTCTCGTCTCGCTCTCGGGTGCTTCCGGAACTGTGCCAGTTCCCATGGAAAAGCGTAACTGTTTAGACATGCAGGCATCCCTCGCATGCCGTTCCATAAAATTTACATGTTATAATGCACTTCAGTTCCTCGAGGTTGTAATTCCATAAGACGCGTGATACGACGGCATGCTACGCGTCTAATTACTCGTTTTCGAAGTGCAGTCACTTCTTTCATTACACACATCTGATTTCCAGCAGAATACATCGCCATCCATATTATTAATTACACGAGATTGTCTTCAGCACGGATCTAAGGCTTTTTCCAGGGATCAGCTGAAACTTCTTCTGTACCTCTTCAGTGACAAATTGCAAGGGTCTCTTTACTTCTATTGCACATTTACAGTAAATTTCTTGTCTTTAGAAATTAAAACGTTATATGGAACAAATTAACAAGTGGAAACTTTATTTATTCAGTACAATTAATTTTACAATGTGATGATCATAGAATAAGCAGTCCAGTACCACTAGTGTGAGAGTTCAGTTTGAAACTGTGATGCAGTAAGTTGGTGCGACACATGCTTTCTGAAATCAATCAAACTACCACCAGTACCATACTGAAACAAATACATCGGGCAAGCACACATATAAGGGAGTGCATAAGTAAGTATACAGTAGGTACACAGTATTTTTATCTGTTCTAATACAGCTTTCCTATTTTTTCATATATTCCGATAATCACGTCTGGAAAATAAAGTAATGACCAACGGAAGATGATAATTAAACAATACCTGGAGACAGAGCATGCTGAACAGGTTCGACAGAAATTATCAGGAGATATCAATATATCTCCACAATGTAGGCTATCAGTTAACAAGTTGCGCGACAGATCTGATCGAACTGGGTCTACCTGTAATGCGCCAAAGAGTGGTCGACCAGAGAGTGAAATGGTAGCTGTGCCGGCTTTTATCTAAAGCCCAAAGAAATCCAAAAGGAGAGCCTGTACTGAGGTGCACTTTTGCCGTAGAGCCATGGGCCATCTAATGCATCGTTTAGGTTTTCAAATGTAAGACCAGGATTACTTCATGGATTACTAGAGGATGATCCAGATATCCGTTTAGAATTCTGAGGGATTCTTTTGAATGAGGAAATGCAATGTCATTGCGTAATTCGAAAAATTCATTGGTCTGAAGAAGGGAGTTTTAAGCTATCGCGTACTGTTAATACACGTAAGTGTGTGTACTACGCCACGGAAAATCACCATACTGTAACTGAGAAACAAATTAATCAACCTGGCGTTACAGTTTGGGCGTGCCTTTCACGTCAAGGAATCATCGGGCGTGCTTCTTTTCCATACAACTGTTAATCACGATGTCTATCTTAACATGCTGAGAGACACTGATTTTCCACAATTACGTCTACAGCAACGTAACGAAGAGTTCTGCTTCCCTCAAGATGAAATTCTTCCTCACTATGCTTTCAGTGGGTGGATTTCTTGACAGTGAATTAAGTGGATAGGTCGACCAGGGCAAACTGAACGCCCACCACGATCACCTTATTGCAATGGACTTTTACTGGGTATTATCAACCCGACACACTGTTGATGACGTCTGTCAATTCATAAGAGAAGCATATCAAGACAGTCATAACAATAGAGAATTCTGTGTCGAAATGTGCTTGAGTGCACAAACCAAACTAAAGGAATATCTAAATACTGAAGGCAGCAATTTCAGCTCTGAAAACATTGCACTTTTTGTGACTTCGAAAACCTATTTACTATTAAAAAAATTTCATTCTCGTTTCATTACCAGCCCATTTCCTATAACACATAATACTAAAATTAATACCTACTTATGCATCCCCTTATGTTTCTGTAATTATCGCACCCATTAGCTACAGAATGTACTCAGTTGCATCGACTGCAGATGCTTCACTAACTGACTCAGTGATCCCTGATCAGAGAACTTGATCTCTGCAAAATTTCTGCATCAGGACCTCACTTAATATTGTTTACTGTACGTATGATAGTGATAATCTACTGGGGACGTAAAATGTCTGTAGTCAGCAAACAGCGGCTCTTCCACCTTTGTAACATGTGCTTTGTGGTTTGTTGATATTACTCATTGGGAACTTAGTTAATATCAGCAAGCACACTATGGGAGGCACTGTACTGATGATATGAAAAGTCAGTGTAGGATCCTGGACTATGAAACAAACGATTTTAAAACTTTCTAGTATGACCAAAATGTATGCTCAAGGATCGATGCTTTTAAGTTAGAAAATCGGTTGTTGCATCATGATAGCACCAAATTTTAAACCCGCCAATACTTCAGACATGTATCGAGCGAGATGGCGCAGTGGTTCAGACACTAAAATCAGGTTTAACATGACTGTACTTCGAAACAATCTTTTTAACATGTTGATTAATGTAGTCTCTAGAAATGTGGTCTCTAGAAATGGCAGCACAGTTCCGTTAGCAATGTCGTGGTCTGTCTGTTTGTTTGGCTTTTGGATTACTGCGCTTATCTGCTAATTTATAGGTGTTGGATAACTTCCTGCTCAAGGCTGGCGCGTCATCTACAATAACGCGACGTCGTCTAACGATATTTATTTTTATTTCTAGATATGGACTAACTCCGTAGATCATTAGAAACATTTTGAAATTGAAGGAAACAAATATTATGTGTTACCTGACTGGGGAGTAGTACACTAATGAATTGCAAAGTGACCAGATGACTCGAAAATTTGGAGAAGTAGACATATGCGCAACAGGAGGAGATGTAGACGAACATTGTAACCTTCTAAAGACAACTGAAGGAATAGAAGGCAAATTCAGGTCCAAATCATGCTGAAGAAGGAACATAGAATCTAAGAGGAAACAGAGAAATTGATAAGTACACCAACATTTGTCTGGATAAAAAAATCACTGGCTGTCATTTTTAGGAGCATGTTAAAAGAATGGTGCCAATTAGATCAACTAAAAAGATTGTGGAGTTCTATACGTTAAAACTGCGAGAAATTCAACTCGATGTTCGAGATGGAAAAAAAAAATTTGGCATAGTGTTCACGACTGGGCAGTTCGCACGGCAGAAACACCCAAAACGAACATAGCAACTTGGCCTGACGAGCGGAAAAAAGTTGATTCTGAAAGAGTTGAAGTAATGTGGGCACAAAGAAAAGCTAAAACAAAACTGCCGACATGCCCTTCGTTGTACATCGCGGGGCCCAGCATGGACCAAACGCGAATTAAAGAAATACGTATATAGAACCTACGATCACTATAATGAAAGTCAGAATGTCAACCAGCCTATTACTGAAGCCGTACTCGAATTTATCGACAAAATTAGCGAACTAAAAGCAGCAGCACAGTAAAAACTGGGAGCATAGGATAGAAATTGAAAGAAAATTAAAACATTGGTTGTGAGAAGAACTGCCTGTAAATCTATGGTTAGATAACTTCGATAAAGAGAAAAAGAAATTTGTTGAATCGGAAGACCGAACAGTGCAAAGATTATATGGAAAGTCATATGTGAAAAACTTCCAAATAGACGATAAGTGACGCATTTGAGCACAAAAATATAGCAGATTACAAGGAAACACTTTCGCAGTTACTAGAAATACAGATCAAATTTGATTTAGGAATCTGATTATTTTAAACAGTATCCAAAAGTTGGGCTTCAGGAGATATAATGTTTGATATTCATAAGTTACTATTCTCACATCTGAGTGGAAAGCAAAGGCATATAGATGTGTGAAGTACTGCATGAAAAAATATTTCACACCCCCCACATTTTACAGTTGACGAATATAGCATATAGAAGAACAGAAATTAGAATCGTATACGAACGGCTTCATAATTATCTTCAGGAAAAGCAGTTTTTACGTACCATTATAACGAAAGCAGTACTTAAAGCAGTTTCGATACACTCAAGACGTAAAGAAGCGCTCTTATTGAACGAAAATAAAACTATGTAGTACTATATACTATCTAATGAAAAATACAAGATGTACTGTATGCAATGAGTAAACAAAACTACGACAAGTGGAATGTGAGAAGCGCAAAAACAAACTAAAAACCAAAACCAGCGAGAAGATGTCAAGGAAAATCAAGCTTTTTAGGAATAAAGATGAAACAAGGTGACCAAACAGGGACGACTGTAAGGTGCGGTGTGTTAAGTGTAACTAAGGAAAAATTATCTATTGTCTCAATAATTACAATATCCATTTGCAATGATATTTAAATTACACTGCCTAACCGTAACTGCTCACCTGCTTAGCTGTTCTAATGTTCACAGCAAGTGAATCTCACGTAGGGTCATCAGATTGTCAAAACTCTCTAGCCTCGCACGTTTTTAGCAAACGAGACAGGTACGCATGGCGCGACAGAAGGACATAGCCGCAGGCCATATGTATTCCAAACTTAATTTCCGATAAAATGTTATGAGCATCAACACCGAGTTCCCCCACATCTAACTCTACCTGATAAACCGGAGTCTCGAAAATTGAAAGAGCGCAGAAGGATACCGAAATATACTATCTGAAATTTATAGAACCATGTTCACCGATTCACTTTGTTAAATTTTGTACCTAGTTTACATTTCTCACTCATTAAGAGACGAACATGCAGTAGAGAAATGTTTATAGAACCGTGTTCATCGATACTTCGATACCCTTTGTTAAATTCTGGACCTAGTATACATTTCTCATTCATTAAGAGACGAACACGCAGGTGATAAATATTTCTAGAACGACACATCGCAGTTGTTTCTGGCAGGGGGCTGGAACTCAGAAGGAACAGAATACGAATTGCTGTCTACCATAAAGATGTTGGTTTATCTAAATTACTATAGGAAAATGCCGGGATGGAACCTTCCTAACAGACCACGGCCGGTATATTGCATTATACTTCTTTAATAGAGCTAGTGTAATTAATCAGATATTTGATACGAGATGTATTGATGAAATTGTGAGTATGGGATGGACGGGTGCTTAAGATTGCGAAATGACAAGAAAAGTATTAATTCCAATGTTTTTCTTTCCCAAAAATGCTACAAGTCCCTTGACAGCAAAAAAAACTTTAAGTAAGTACAATAGCGTGTTGTAATTTGTATTAGTTTTGAAGACATTGTAGATCTTCGAAAGCTCTGAGAGTGCAACAGTCTTAGCAGTCTTAGTGGGTTTTGCTGGAATCTAAAATGTCAAAGGTCCAAGCTGAAGAAATGGGCGCTGTACTTTTAGTGTCAGATTCAATTTTCTCTCAATATTAAATGCAAATGAAACAATTATTTTAAATTTAGAGATTTTATTCACTCAGTGTGGCAAGCGAGCAGGAGCTCTTGCGGGAGCCATATCGTTGATTTCCAGTGTACGTGCTGGACCGTAAAAATGAAAGATCCCGCGCAAGGCTTTAAGTCATAACCATGGTGTTGGATGTGTCGATTATGAGAAGAAGGAGGTGTTGCAAGTTAAATTAAGCAGCAAGTCCAGCCTCTAGGAAAATTAAGCACATGTATATTCATACGAGAAGTATAATGATTAAAATAATACCATTTTTTAACGGAAAAACTTGTTACAATTACGTGGAAAATAGGACAAACATAAATCTCAAATCGATCGAGGCAACGTTTAAAGAGAATGTAAGAGTTTGAAGAGTATGAACCCAAAGGCTGTAACAATATGTGTCAGTAGGCTGAATTAAACACTGCAACCCGTAAATATTGTCAAGTGGATAGGAGAAGATACAATGAAAATTTGACAACATAAAACACTAAAAACTTTAGTAGTATAAAAAAAAACAAGAACATACGTTGGGCAGACACCAAATTTTATCAGTTAAGCTCGTAGGTGGGAGACAACTAATAATTCATTGTTTAGGAGGAGGTGGATGAATAACGACGACAGTTAGGAATAAAAATAATAATATCTCGGAAGTAATGGCAAATGAAATGTATAAAGCCTCTAGAGATATGAGGAGGGAAGTGGCGCTTGGAAATGATGAATTTTCGTCAGAAATGGTTCGAGGCAAAGAAATACAAAGGTAATTTTCGAAACTGTGTACAGAACCGTCAGTGGAAAAAGAAAATTTTCCAAAACTTTCACAATGTTGGAATTATACAATTTCACAAGAAAAGAGATGTACAAAACAAAAAACTGCATAACGTAAAAGATGTTCCCTAAAATTATCACCAGATGCATACAAACACGTTGCATCTATAATAAAATGGTTCAGACAGCGAGAGTCGGTGTAGAATGGCGACTTCAATAAGTCGTTGCCTGAAATCTCTTGATGAGCCTAAACAGGGCTCTACTCGTTGGTCGTCGGCATCCACAAAAAAGAGCAGGGACTGATTTTGCCTCGTAGAATTTCATCTCTGTATTTGTGTAGCAGGCTGTCGTCGATGTTCTCTCTCTCTCTCTCTCTCTCTCTCTCTCTCTCTCTCTCTCTCTCTCTCTGTCTCTCTCTCCCTTTTATATTTTTTTGAGCCACATACCGGTGGGAAATTAGAATTTTTTTCTCAGTTGTATTCACACGCAATTGATATTTGCTCTAGAAAGATAATACATTATCATACTTTTGATTTATCTACATTTGGAATTCTGAAGGTAGCTGTGATAAGATAGAAGGAACTAAACGTTTTTCACGACTTATACAAAAAGCAGTCTGAGTTAAGAGAGTCGAAGTACATGACACGGAGGCTGTAGTTGTGAAGAGAGTGAAATAAAGTTTCATCATATCAGTACAATGAGCAAGATCTGTAAGAAAACAGTTAGCAATTTGGAAAAAAAGATGAAATTCAGTGAGAAGAAATAAAACCTTTGAGGTCTACTGATGACATTGAACGGTATGGTTAGTGTCTTGCAAAGAGGCTATAAGATGAACATCAACGAAAGCAAAACAAGGATAATGGAATGTAGTGTAATTAAATAAGACGATGTTGAAGGAATTAGATTTGGAAATGAGGCATTAAGAGGAGTTTGTAGGGACTATGCAGTCAATGTTAAAATAAGCCGTGTTTATCTTCCTTTATCTCTGGAACCAGCCAAGATAAAAGTCTAACATTTTTACAAGGAACTTATCCATGTTACTCATGTCTACTGTATCAGAATGACGACGTAAGATACAAAAGAACCGGAGATAAAGTTTTTAAAAAATGTTATTTTTGTTGTGAATATTTGTTCACGTAAGCCCCTAGATTCATACCTGTTCAGATCACTACCATGTCTGTGCTCCAGTAGTACAGTTCGTTATAATAAAAATAAATCTCCAAGTTTCATGTATTTATCACAGGTAATTTTCATACGTAGGTGCATAAGGTATGAAAAAAGTTATTTTGAGAGAATCGAGTTTAGACCTTGAAATGACAAAAAAATCACTCACGTTTTTAAGTTATGCTCAAAAGCACCCAGCAACATAGTCAGCATCGTCTTGTTTGTCTCATCATTCTCTAAAAGCTTATTCCTTCTGGCTGTCCTTGCTTCTTTGGTGGTTAAATCTACTGCACGCTGTGCTTCGGCTTGTTTCAACTCGTCTAATAATTTCAAACTCTTTACAGCATGACAGTCTATGGCGACGTTAAGATGGGCTAGAACAGTTATTCTCCCCATTATTCCATCATTAAACGTTAATGCAGCATCACTAACTCCCTGTTTGGGTGTATTTAATTCTAAAAAGTTATTTTTGGGCACCCTTGTCCAGACAGTATTATTGAAAGACTCGAAAGATTTTTGAGACCACTCACGTATACACTCTCGGAGGAGTTCTAGGTGAGCTACGTTCCGAGAAATTCGCTTGGTTCTTCTCTAACAGCTTCAGGAATAGATTTCTTTGTTCGAAATATTATCTCGAAACTTCAGCTTTCCGGAATTTACACAATGATTCAGGTCTAGGTAGGCAAAGTGAATGATTCGGATTTATATCAGTTGAGAGTTTGTGGAATTATGAGGCCAAGACTGTTTTATTCATACTTTCTGAATCATTTTCGTTATTTTTGATAGCCATATCATAATACTGCTGATGCTAATCTACGGTTTTATCAACTAGTCGACTCCTTACAACGTGGTGGTGCGAAGAGTTCATTTTAATTTTCTGAGGCGTGCGCCCACCATCTCGTGGACGTATCTATCGCAATACAGTATATGTATTTCTACATTTTCATGTGGATTTGATTCAACTACACACCCGTGGGCTTTAGAATGGAATACAAGAGGACGCATGTCCAAAATTAAATAGTTTCAGAAATACGCACGATATAATTTTAAAAAATTAGATGCATGTAAACGTCACGCAAAGGTAAGTTATATAACATTTTGTGCAGGAAAGAGTGAAGAATATTGTAGGACTTGTTTTGTAAAATTTCAAAAATTTTGGTTTTTTGCCTACCAACTTCTCTTAAAGGTAGTAATGATTTTTGCTGTTTGTGGAGTTAAACAATTAATAGTCATAAAATTAGAGATGACATAAAATGCAGACTGGCAATAGCAAGAGAAGCATTTGTAAAGAAGAGAAGTATGTTAACACCGAATATAGATTTAAACTTTATGAAGTCCTTTTGAGAGTATTTATCTGAATTATAGCCTTGTACGGAAATGAAACGATGAATGGTTCAGACGAGAAGGGAACAGAAACTTTAGAAATGTTGTCCCGCAAGAGAATGCTGAAGATTAGATGGGTAGACGGAATAAATAATCAGGAACTAAATGCTATTTTGTATGAGGACGACCGCGGCCACAAGTGGACTCCTTGAATAATGTCCGCTAGACTACTCTTGTAAGCAGTTTGTTTAAGGACCGGTTTCTTTGCCTAGAAGTCACATCATCAGGTTTGATCTGTTAAATCAGAAACAACGATCGCTACAATTGTGGTCGAATTATAGTTACAATCAATAGTCAGGAAAAGAGCAAATTACATGGTGAATCGTGACATTAAAGGTGCAACATGGACGGAACAGAAAATTCCTTTTATTACTAACTGGTCCTTTGTCGATACTTTCCACTTCTAGCCCATTATTAGTATTTTATCGCATTAGGTTGGGAGGATATTCTTAATGTTTCTTATAATATTTAAATTTTTTTAATTCACTACAGATGAACCCTGGACCCATACTTTCCGCTTATCTGACGATCCGCTCATTTATTCACAGACAAGGAATGTACGGTCTCATACATGTTGCAGATTTGTCATGATTGATCAAGTAAGTAATTTGCTCTGTTTCTCATTATTGATTGCAAGTGTAATTAGACCACAATCCTACTGAACGTTTAATCTTACTTAACAGACATAATCTGATGAAGTGGCTCCTAGGCAACTAAACCGGTCATTAAAAACTATTTACAAGAGCTGCCAAGTGATTACTATTCAAGATGTAATCAGCAAGTAGTGAACCGAACTGACGATAACAGACCTTTATGCCACAACTTGACCAAAAGAAGGTATCGGTTGACGGGTCACATCCTGAGACATCAAGAAATCTCCAGTTTGTTAACAGAGAGAAGTGTGGAAGTAAAAATCGCAGAGGTAGACAAAGGCTCGAATATAGTAATCATGTTCAAATGGATACACAATGACGGAAAAAACTCACAGCACTAAAAAGTAATTAATACAGAGGGGTAATGAAGTTTCGGGAATGCATTTGTTTAGGTAACATATTTAAGAGATTAACATTGCAAATGTGAAATGCTGGTATCTTAATAACCAATGTACCTATCCGAATATTGAATACAGTCTTCCAAACATGCATGCATTCTGCTGTATAGGTGCTGGATATCAGTTTACGGGATGAAGTTCCGTGCCTGTTGCACTAGGTCGACCAATACAGGAACGGTTTATGCTGGTTGTACGAGTACGTGACGCTGGAGTTGTCGTCCAATGATGCCCAAATGTGCTCGATTGGAGAAAGATCTGGTGATCTAGCAGATCAAGGAACATGTCAACACCCTGTAGAGCGCTTTGGAATACAGCAGCGGTATGTAGGCGAGATTATCATGTTGGAAAACATCCAGTAGAATGCTGCTCATGAGTATCAGTACAACAAGTCAAATCAGCAGACATGGTGCGCGAGAAAACCAAGAGAATTCTCCTGCTGTCATACGAAATCGCACACTAGACCATAGCTTCAGGTGTAGGTCCAGTGTGTCTAGCACACATACAGGCTGGATGCAGGTCTTCACCTAGCCTATTTCTAACCAAAACATTGACATCACTGGCAAAGAGCCAGAACCAGCTTTTATCAGAAACCACAACAGAGTTCCACCCTGTCCTGCAATGAGCTCTCTCTTGACATCACTGAAGTCGTATATGGCAGTGGTTTGGGGTCAGTTGAACGCACGCTTCTGGTTCGGATCTGCTGCTCAGATTGTTATTGCAGATGCAGTACGATGCGCCAGAGGCATACGCCGAACACGATGGTCTTCCCTCTAGGTTGTGCCACAAGGACGTTCGGAGTCCGATGCTCCTACAACCGTGCATTCTCATGACCACAGCTGCCAGCAATCGTGTAGAGTGGCTACATTCCTGCCAAGTCTTCCTGCAATATCGCGGAAGTAACACCCAGCTTCTCGTAGCCCTATTACACGTCCACGTTGAATCTCAGTGCGGTGTTGATAATGGCGTCTCCTTAAAGGAATTGTTGACTAGCATCAACTCACCGCGTGCAATCTCAAAGGTAGTCAACGCTCACGACCGTTATAGCGCTTATTTAAAGCAAACCTAATTTGAAGGTTCCTGGCAGATTAAAACTGTGTGCCGGACCGAGACTCGAACTCGGGACCTTTGCCTTTCGCGGGCAAGTGCTCTACCAACTGAGCTATCCAAGCACGACTCATTCCGCGTCCTCACAGCTTTCCTTCTGCCACTACCTCGTCTCCTATCTTCCAAACTTTACAGAAGCTCTTCTGCGAAACTTTCAGAACTAGCACTTCTGAATGAAAGGATATTGCGGAGGCATGGCTTAGCCACAGCAGAACTAGCACTCCTGAAAGAAAGGATATTGGGAAGACATGGCTTAGCCACAGCCTGGGAAGCCGTGAGGACGGGGCGTGAGTCGTGCTTGGGTAGCTCAGTTGGTAGAGCACTTGCCCGCGAAAGGCAAAGGTCCCGAGTTCGAGTCTCGGCCCGGCACACAGTTTTGCTCTGGCAGTAAGTTTCAATAGAGCTCTTGCTTCCTTTCGTCTTGGATGCTTGTTAGCATATTAAATTGAAACGTGACAACTACAGTCTGATATAAGACTCTTGGCATTTTACAGCAAGCATTCTGGACTGCTTTCACCAATATTACAATTGTGGGCTCTCATAGTGTTGCAGTCCGCCCCCGTAGCTGATAGCGAGGGGTCAGAATAGGTGACTGGTATGTGGAGCACCGAGGTTCGATTCCCGGTTTTGCCTGGGATTTTAGCTTGGTGTGAGGAGTGATATGAGGCAGCCTCTTGAAGCTCAGGTGGTAGAGCACTTGCCCGCGAAAGGCAAAGGTCCCGAGTTCGAGTGTCGGTCCGGCACACAGTTTTAATCTGCCAGGAAGTTTCATATCAGCGCACACTCCGCTGCAGAGTAGATATCTCATTCTGGAAAAACCTGATTTGCATCCTTATAGTAGCACTGATAGCGCCACAGTTATGCGACTGGTACGAAATTTGAATAGGCACCTTCTTTCAGATGTAGAAACACTCCTATCAACTTCCGTTTATGTCGCACAACTTCTCAGGTGTTGCGATTTTTTTGCCAATGTACTTTTACATTAGTCCTGCAGAGATAAAGATACCTGCACTGGATGGACTAGCGGGGACAGATGGGTTAAAATACTTTTCCGCCTGAAAACAACAACAACAGCAACAAAGCGAACGCGTGATATTTAAATCACCATAGAGCACTGCATGCAAAATTGTGTGGTCGCCAAGAATGTGAGGTTGGAGGCAATACACTAGGAGCTGCCAAGCCTCCGGAGTTGAAGTGATTGAGAACTATGGAGGAGACTGCTGGAGAGATAGTTTGGAGGAAGTAGCGACGCCGGCGCGGATGCTGGGAACAAGTTGGCGGCGGCAGCAGCGGCGGCAGTTAATGAAGCGTGTGCCGGCGCCGCGCCTGCTCCCTGCGGGCACGCAGCACGTGATCGATGCGGCGGCTCGTGCGTGCAGGTGCGTCGCGCCGCCCACAACGTACCGACCACTTGTTACCCGCCTTCTCCGGTAACCACTCTCCAAACTCATTCCCCGTCTCAACGCAAAATCCCCGTCGAGCCCTGTAGCAATTTACGTAAACGAGAAACTGCAATATCCAGTGAAGGATGTAATAGTTACTACAACTTACTCAACCGAGAGAGCAAAAATATCTACGCCTAAAAAGTTTCCGACTAGCACAGAGATAGCGTTATTATCACGATCTTTTTCCTCGTGATGCTACGTATTCAGCAAGTAAGGAAGGCAGTTGTTAACCTGATCTTAAAGTTTGGTTTACACATCTTATTTATGTGCTTAGTTTAGATTGGTAAACGGGGATATAATACTCTCTATATCCGTGGTTTCAACGGGTTGACTTCCACGTTAATTTATCCAAAGGTGCCAAATGTCCGTAAGAAGTCCGTACCTATATTTCGACACGCGCGAAGTGGTTGTCTGAACTGAAATATGCTGTACGTCCCTTGACTAGACCATGGCGAAGCGTAACAAACCCGCACAGTAACGTAACAGAAACGGACCTTTTTAGAGTGGCTCATACACAGAGCAAGCAATAAAGATTAAAAATGGTTCAAATGGCTCTGACCACTATGGGACTTAATGTCTGAGATCATAAATCCCCCAGAACTTAGAACTACTTATACCTAACTAACCTAAGGACATCACACACATACATGCCCGAGGCAGGATTCGAACCTGCGACCGTAGCGGTCGTGCGGGTCCGGACCGAAGCGCCTAGAACCGCTCGGCCACACCGGCTGGCAAGCAATAAAGAGAAAGAGAGGAAATGAATACTTTGAGGTTTGCCGATAACATTGTAATTTTGTCAGGGACAGTAAAGAGACGTTCAAATGTGTGTGAAACCTTATGGGACTTAACTGCTAAGTTCATCAGTCCCTAAGCTTACACACTACTTAACCTAAATTATCCTAAGAATAAACACACACGCCCATGCCCTAGGGAGGACTCGAACATCCGCCGGGACCAGCTGCACAGTCCATGACTGCAGCGCCCAAGACCGCTCGGCTAATCCCGCGCGGCAGGGGCAGTAAAGAACTCGGAAGAGCAGTTGAACAGAATGGGCAGTGTTTTGAAAGATGTAGTCGAATTTAATCAGGTTATGCTGAGGGAATTAGATGAGAATACAAGACACTGAAAGTAGTAGGCGATTTTTGCAATTTGGGCAGAAAAATAAATGACGATGGCCGAAGGAGAGGAGACATAAAAGCCGACTGGCAATGGAATAAGAGAATAAAATGTGCTGCTACTGAAGAATGCTGAGGGTTAAACGGGTAGATCGTGTATCTAATAGAGAGCTACTGAATAGAACTGGGGAGAAAAAAAATTGTGCGCAGCCTGACAAGAAGAAGAGATCGGTTTCTTAAGACGCATTCTGAAGCATCAAGGGATCACCAGTTTATTGGTGGAGGGACGTTTTTGGGGTAAAATCGTTGAGGAGTAACAAGAGAAGAATACAGTAAGCAGATTCAGAAGGATACAGATTGCAGTAGTTATTCGCAGATCAAGAGGCTTGCAGAGGATAGAGTAACATGGAGAGCTGCATCAGACTAGTCTTCGCACTCGAGGCCACAACAACAATACAACAGTACACCGGTATCACTGGTCAGAGTGAGGTAACGTAACTTTTTTATGTGACCATGTCATTCAAGGAAGTGATGTTAACCTTTGATTTTGTACAAACTATTTTCTTTAAATCAAAATAAATTCGGTTCATTTGAAAACCGCCCCTCTTCCTTAGCTCGCGCAATGCAATCATTTAAAAAAAGGAGAAAGTGCAGTGTGTGGAACTCGACAATGGGAGACTGTTGGGTTGGTCTGAGACTGGTTTGATGCAGCTCTCCATGCCACTCTATCCTGTGCAAGCTTCTTCATCTCCTAGTACTTACTGCAACCTACATCCTTCCGAATCTGCTTAGTGTATTCATCTTTTGGTCTCCCTCTACGACTTTTACCCCCCACGCTGCCCTCCAATACTAAACTGGTGATCCCTTGATGCCTCAGAACATGTCCTACCAACCAATCCCTTCGTCTAGTCAAGTTGTGCCACAAATTTCTCTTCTCCCTAATTCTGTTCAACACCTCCTCATTAGTTATGTGATCTATCCATCTAATCTTCAGCATTCTTCTGTAGCACCACATTTCGAAAGCTTCTATTCTCTTCTTGTCCAAACTATTAACGGTCCATGTTTCACTTCCATACATGGCTACACTCCATACAAATACTTTCAGAAACGACTTCCTGACACTTAAATCTATACTCGATGTTAACAAATTTCTCTTCTTCAGAAACGCCATTCTATATTTAATATCCTCTCTACTTCCACCATAATTAGTTATTTTGCTCCCCAAATAGCAAAACTCATTTACTTCTTTAAGTGTCTCATTTACTACTCTAATTCCCTAAGCATCACCCGAGTTAACTAGACTACATTCTATTATCTTCGTTTTACTTTTGTTGTGTTTATCTTATATCCTCCTTTCAAGACACTGTCCATTCCATTCAACTGCTCTTCCAGGTCCTTTGCTGTCTCTGACAGAATTACAATGTCATCGGCGAACCTCAATGTTTTTATTTCTTCTCCATAGATTTTAATTCTTACTCCAAATTTTTCTTTTATTTCCTTAACTGCTTGCTCAATATACAGATTGAATAACATCGGGTATAGGCTACAACCCTGTCTCACTCCCTTCCCAACCGCTGCTTCCCTTTCATGCCCCTCGACTCTTATAACTGCCATCTGGTTTCTGTACAAAATTGTTAAGACTACAACTATGCAAAAAATCTGACGCTCTAGATATATCAGTCGAAATACTTTGGTTTAGCGTGAAGGAAATTCACAGAGTATGTTAGACTTGTACCACATTAAGACCAGTGCGTGTGAGTGGCGCGTTACCACGGGAGAACACACGCTCACGATTCCCTGCAGTGACATTTCTGCTGCGGTACGGATAATAGGTGGACACAGCGTGCAAGTGAAAATGCGCGGTCACTGGAAACGTACTCAGAAGTTGAATTACGTGGGGCAGTACGATTCTTGCAGATAGAACGTGTAAATTGCAAACAGATTCACCGCAACATTCTCGCTGTATGGACCAAGTGCAATGTCGCGGCCAGCCGTAATGAAATGGTGCCAACAACTTGACCAAGACCGCACAGACGTGGGTGATGCTGATCGGGAAGGAAGGTCATCGACATCGACGGCAGACGACAACGTTCAGGCAATTGAGGGAGAACATCTGCAGCGGAAGAGATTTTCTGACGATGAGGACGTTCACAAAGCGCTCTCGAATTGTTCTGTGTCCAATGAAACGAGTTCTACAGGCGATGAAGTCAGCGATTAGTAAAACGTTCCGACCGTTCTTTACAGAGACGTGGTGACCATGTCGAAAAAGTCTGTGCAACTTAGAAGAATGGTGCAGCGTCCAACAGAAGTTACTTGGCCTGCTACGATAATAAGTAAAACACCTCGCATTACACCGAAAATTAACTGCGCTTATGTTTAGTCAAAGGCTGGTGCCGCATTTTTTCAGTTCTGAATAGAACCAAATGTGAAAATGAACTCTTTATCAAGGTCTGGGATATTTTTAAATCGATGTATCTGGCACTGTGCGCTGATTTGTTTTCACTGCTGTCACGTAGGCCCATCACCTCATACCAGAAATGGACAATCAGAACAGTAGTTCAGAGCCAGGCGCAAAGAACTGGGAAACGAGCATTTGATTTCATGTGAGTGGCTAAAGCGTTGGACAAGTTCGTCGAAAGGTTTAATGCTTTTTTATCTACTGAGCATATGCTTTCGCTGTTAGGTGAAGTGTTTCCCATCTTGACCACGTAACAAGCTTCAGCCGCAGATATCTGCGTAATATATTGGAAAATATCAAGTGAATGAAATATGCAATCAGTAACGAGGTTAAAATATCCCTTTAAGTCTATTATGTGAGCGTTATCGTTCTGTTGAATAAAAGGAGCCACGATTGTTGTTTGAATATCCTAATGTGTTTCTAATGTGATATAGCGGAAACTGAGTTTTAAGACCGGAGAATCATGATTATGGAACAGAACCACCAACGCAATACATTCGCTGTAAGTCTAACATCCAAGTAACTATGTATGATTTGCTTAATACCATGCATGGATAGTTCTGAAATGTATTACACAGCCTCAGTCGCTTTCTCCGGGACTTTGTTCTGAAACTTGCTGCATTTTATCCGCAATCGTCTAATAATTATAAACTATTCTGCCTACATCATGCTCGCAGTATTGTTTGTGTTTTTCTTCGTAGTGCAAAACTATGCAGGAGCACATACTGCCTTGCAGTTAATGCTGCTTTGTATGACCTCAAAATCCATTCTGAGACATATTACTGGTGTAACTGCTTCTCACTTTAAATTTTTATTTGATGCAAACCGAGAACTGGAGTCCACCGGGTATGTATTTATTTCAGTCTCTTGTTAGTCCATCTTCTCCTTTCCCCTCTGTCCATCTTCTCCTCTCCCTCTCCTCCTGCTCTTCTCCCTGTCCATCTGCTCCTGCCCCCTCTCTCTGTGCATCTGCTCCTCCCCCATCTCTGATCATCTGCTCTTCTCCCTCCCTCCTTCCCACCCCCCCTCTCTCTCTCCCCCTAACCATCTGATCTTTTCCATCTCTAAGCCCATCTCCTCTAGGTTTATCTTCTCTTCTGCTCTCTAAATTCATCTCTTCACCCCACCCAAGTCAATCTCCTCCTCCTGCCTCTATCTGCCCATCTCCTTCCCCCCCCCCCCTCCCCCTATATGTGTCCATCTCGTCCTTCCACTTCTCTGTGCCTCTACATCTACATATACGTGATTACTCTGCTATTCACAATAAAGTGTCTGGTAGAGGTTTCAATGAACCACTTTCATGATGTATTCCTACCGTACCACTCTCGAAAGGCACGCGGGAAAAACGAGCTCTTAAATTTTTCTGTGCGAGCCCTTATTTCTCTTATTTTATCGTGATGATCATTTCTCCCTATCTAGGTGGGTGCCAACAGAGTTTTTCGCAATCGGAGGAGAAAACTCATGATTGAAATTTCATGAGCAGATCCCGTCAAAACGAAAAACGCCTTTGTTTTAATGATTGCCACTCCAATTCACGTATCATGTCTGTTACACTATCTCCCATACTTCGCGATAATACAAAACGAGCTGCCCTTCTTTGTACTTTTTCGATGTCATCCGTCAGTCCCACCTAATGCGGAATAGGGCGGACGAGCGTAGTGTAAGCAGTCTCTTTGGTAGACCTATTGCACCTTCTAAGTGTTTTGCCAATGAATCGCAGTATTTAATTAAATTTGCAGCCTTCAGATATGTGTGACTTATCGCGTAATCGAAATTTAGCGAATTTCTTTTAGTACTCAAGTGAATAATTTCAGACTTTTCTTTATTCAGGGTCAACTGCCACTTTTCGCACCATACAGATATCTTATCTAAATCATTTTGCAAGTCGTTTTGATCATCTGATGACTTTACAAGACGGTAAATGACAGCATCATCTGCAAACAATCTAAGGCGACTTCTTAGATTGTCCCCTATGTCGTTAATATATATCAGGAACAATAGAGGGCCTGTAACACTTCTTTGTGGAACGCCGGATATTACTTCTGCTTTACTCGATGACTTTCCGTCTATTACTACTAACTGTGACCTTTCTGACAGGAAATCACGAATCCAGTCGCACAACTGAGGCGATACTCCGTAGGCACGGAGTTTGGTTAGAAGACGCTTGTGAGGAACGGTGTCGAAAGCCTTCTGGAAACCTAAAAATATGGATTCAATTTTTTCATCTCCTCTCGATAGTACTTATTACTTCATGAGTATAAAGAGCTAGTTGTGTTTCACAAGAACGATATTTTCTGAATCCGTGCTGACTCTATATCAATAAATCGTTTTCTTCGAGGTTCTTCAAAATGTTCGAATACAGTGTATGCTCTAAAACCCTACTGCTAATCGAAGTTAGTGATATGGGCATATAATTCAGCGCACTAGTGTGACTTGAGCAATTTTCCGATCTTTAGACCCTATATTTCGAACTTCTGCAAAACTTTTCCAATCTTGAGGATTTTGCGTTCTTTTGAATTTGGCAAACTTTTTCGTTGCTTCTGCAACAGCGATCTTACCCGTTTTGTGGATCATGGGGGATCAGTGTTGTGGCGTAACAAGACAGCTACGCCACACTGAAGTAGCCGAAAGGCACGCGTAATCTCACTTAGGCTAGATAGAGGTCTGAAACAGGATACGTAATGAATGGTAGCAAGAAAAGTACGTAGCTGCTATAATACTTAACTTTTAATCCATCATTGGTATACAGCATTGCTTGAGGATACAAGTGAGACTCTATCTTAAAATGGTTAATGGCGCCTTGCTAGGTCGTAGCCCTTGACTTAGCTGAAGGCTATTCTATCTGCTCGGCTAATGAGCGATGCATTCTATCTGCTCGGCTAATGAGCGATGCTTCGTCCGTGTAGTCGCTAGCAATGTCGTCCGTACAACTGGGGCCGAGTGCTAGTCCGTATCTCGAGACCTGCCTTGTGGTGGCGCTCGGTCTGCGATCACACAGTGGCGACACGCGGGTCCGACATGTACTAAATGGACCGCGGCCGATTTAAAGCTACCACCCAGCAAATGTGGTGTCTGGGGGTGACACCACAATCAGTACCATCACTTCTTAATTTATGTTGTATATATCTCTCAATTTCCCTCGATACTATCTCTTTGAAATCATTCCACATCTTTTCTATGCTTAGGTGATCAGATCAGAAGGACAAGAGAATGTCTCTTAAAAAGGCGTTAAGAACAGTTTTATCAGCTTCTTTAAATAGATGTACTATGTGTTCCTTTTTGATGGTTATGGGTGTTACGGTATTCAGCCTAGCAGAAACTGTCTTGTGGTCGCTAATCCCTGTGTTCGTCAGCATACTCCCTATTAGTCCAGAATTATTTGTTGCTAGGAGGTCAAGCATGCTTTCACAAACATTTACGCTTCGAGTGGGTTCATGAACTAACTGTTCAAAATAATTTTCTGAGAAAGCATTCAGTACAATTTAGGATGCCGCTTTATGCCTGCCACTGGCTTTAAACGTATAATTTTCCCAGCATATCGAGGGCAGATTGAAGTCACCTCCGACTATAATTGTATGAGTGGGGCACCTATTTGAAGCGAGACTTAAGTTTTCTTTGAACTGTTTAGCAACAATATCTTCTGCTTCGGGGTGCTGGTAAAACGATCCTATTAATAGTTTAGTCCGACTGTCAAGAATAACCTCTACCCATACTCTTTCGCAGAAACTATCTACTTCGATTTCACTACAAGGTAAACTACTTCTGACAGCAGTAAATACTCCACCACCAATTGTATTTAATCTATCCTTTCTGAACATTGTTAGGTCGTTTGAAAAATATCGGCTTAAATTATTTCCGGCTTTAGCTAACTTTCCGTTCCTATAAATATTTGAGCTTCATTTCTTTCTGTTAGGGCTTGCAGCTCTGGTTCTTTCCCAACACAGCTACGACAATTTACAACTACAATACCGATCGTTTCTACAACTACCTTACTGTGTTTTACTTGCTCCCTTTTAGACGAATGCTCTTTCTGTGGTTTTCTGACACCCTCTAACCTAAAAGCGTCTCAGTTCCTTCCACACAGTACCCGCTGCCCGTGTAGCCACCTCCTGTTCCTATTAACTGGAACACGGAAACCCACCATCCGATGGCCCAAGTCAAGGAATCTGCAGCTTACACGGTCACAGAACCGTGTGAGCCTCTGATTCAGACACTCCACTCGGCTCTGCACCAAAGGACCACATTCGGTTCTGTCAACGATGCTGCAGATCGTGAGCTGCACCTTAATCTCGGAAGCAAGACTGGCTGTCTTTACCATTTTCGCTAGCCGCCCGAAACCAGAGAGAATCTCCTCCGATCCAAAGCAATACACGTCATTGGTACCGACATGGGCTACCACCTGCAGCTGGCTGCACCCTGTACTCTTCATGGCATCCGGGAGAACCCTTTCCCCATATGGAATGACTCCCCCCGTTATGCACACGGAGTGCACACTGGCTTCCCTCCCCCCGTTGGCAGCCATGTTCCTAAGGGGCCCCATTACGAACCTAACGTTGGGGCTCCCAACTAGCAGCAAACTCATCCTCTGCGAATGCGCAGACCTATCAGGCCGATAAGCTTCCTCTGGACCAGGGTAGGCGACTGCATCCAGCTTAGAGACTTCCTCAGCCACGGATGATGCCTGAACCCTGTTCATCAAACGAACTGGAGAGGCCCTACGATCGGCCCCTCGGAAAGTCTTTTGCTGCCTGCCAGACTTCGGAATGGTGTCCCACTCGACCCCAGGTGAGGGGTTAACCTCAGTGCAGGCAGTACCTGGGCCGGCCACAGCAGTGGACCGATCGGGGGACACATGGGAAGTGCTCGATGTCCCTTGCATCCCCGCGTCTGACCCCCCACAGTGATGCCCCTTGCAGCAGCCTCAAACTGTGTGATGGAAGCCAGTGCAGCCTCGAGGTGTGGGTGAAGGGTCAACAACTCAGCTAGCATCTGTACACAGCAACCACAGTTCCTATCCATTACTGAAGCTCCTGTTCGAAGCTCGTAATGAATTATGTAATAAACATACGTCGTACTCGGCTTATTACGCCAAGGGGCACAGTTTTGCTTCCCGGCTGGGTCGGAGATTTTCTCCACTCAGGGAGTGGGTGTTGTGTTGTCCTAATTATTATTTCATCATCATCAGTGGAAGGCAACGGGAAACCACCACTGGAATCACTTCCCTAGACGCTCATGTGGTGGACCTCTCTGTTGAGGCTTCCCCCATGACAATACCTGCCGTAAGAAAGAACACAAAGTTTTTACTCGGGTTATTAGCAGCAGAAACTCGCGGTGCTCTCTCCCTGACGGTGTAAGCGACACTGAGCTGTTCTAACCAAAACGAACAAAAGTCTGTATGATACGAGGATCGATGCAGGGGACAATAACAAGGGCCGGACGGTACGCTACACTATTATGAAAATAAAATGTTGTGCCCAGAGAGCACTCAAACACGCAAGAAATTACAAAAATAAACTAATAACTGCACAGATAACTGAAAATAAAAGCTCCTGTTTGAAGCTCGTAACAATATGTAATAAACGAATGGTGTAATCGCCTTATTAGCAGCAGAAACTCGCGCTGCTCTCTCACTGACTGTCTCGCTGACACTGAGCTGTTACCCAGCGAGGTGATGCAGTGGTTAGCACACTGGACTCGCATTCTGGAGGACGACGGTTTAATCCCGCGTCTGGTCATCCTGATTTAGGTTTTCCGTGATTTCCCTAGATCACTTCAGGCAAATGCCGGGATGGTTCCTACGAAAGGGCACGGCCAATTTCCTTCCCAATCCTTCCCTAATCCGAGCTTGTGCTCCGTCTCTAATGACCTCGTTGTCGACGGGACGTTAAATACTAATCTCCTATTCCTCCACTGAGCTGTTAGGACCAAACAAACAAAAGCCTCAATACCTTCTTTCGTCTTACGGCATCGGCTTAGTCAGTCTCAACCGCCGTGCGGTGTAGCCGCTCGGCCTCGAGCATCTTGTCACGGTTCGCGCTGGTCCCCCCGTCGAAGGTTCGAGTCCTGCCTCGGGCAAGGGTGTGTGTGTGTGTGTGTGTGTGTGTGTGTGTGTGTGTGTGTGTTGTCAGTAGAGTCAGTTAGTTTAAGGTAGTTTAAGTAGTAAGTAAGCTCAGGGACCGATGACCTCAGTAGTTTGGTCCCATAAGACCATAAAAAATTTCCAATTTCCAGTCTCAAAAAAAAAAAAAAAAAAAAAAAAAAAAAAAAAAAAAAAAAAAAAAAAAAAAAAAAAGGCTCTGAGCACTATGGGACTCAACTTCCGAGGTCATCACACACATCCATGCCCAAGGCAGGATTCGAACCTGCGACCGTAGTGGTCTCGCGGTTCCAGACTGTAGCACGCAGAACCGCACGGCCACCCCGGCCGGCTCAACCGCTCAAAGATCATTTTTTTTTCTCACTAAAATCGGCCTTTGAATACTGAGCTCACCTCGTTCTTGAGGTTAGAGAGTGTAAAATTGGCGTTTGTATAAATTTTACGGTAAATTTTGTAAACTTTAAAAGTGTAAAATAAAGAATGAAATCGTTTTGTTTCTCAGGCTTCTTACTATGAGACCACTGTGCCTGTGAGATTAAAGTTTAGAGCAAATTGTAAACTTAAGTTTTTACAAAATTTTTCAGTAGTATTTTTTAACTAAACAAACACTGTTTTTTGCCTTGTTTCGCAGTGATGTTTTTCCCTCCATTAACCTCACGGGAAACTTTAAGTTACTGCTGTTAACGATACAAATAATTTTAAAAGGCTGGCGTGGCAGTTCCGATAGCGTAGGAGGGAGACTGGATATTAATAATGTCGAACGGTGCGCATGCGCTGTACGTTTGGTTGTTTCTGTAGGCCCATTTGAAGTCGTTTCCCTGCTTGATAGCTCTCATGTGCCGTGTATAAATTTTTTTGTCTCTATTTCTTCTACACTACTGTGGTACGTTGTAAACAGTTTTAGTTTAACACTGCATGTGTGTTCCATATCAATGAATACATTACGTTTATATGCTTAGGTGCTGCAAATCAGGTAAGCTACGTAAACATCTTTCCGTTGTTGTTCCGTGTGATAACTGGTATTTCTCCGCACATCGATGTAGGAAATATGAACTGAAGTCGACATGTGGTGCAAAATCTGCTCATGTCATTTCTTGCACATTCTGCAGCTGATAAGCGAGTAGGTGCTTCCCCAGTCACGTTTAGAGGGGCAGCCACTGAATTGGACAGGCAACGCATCGTATACCGGAGAAAGGATCGTTTCCACTTCATCAAGTACCAGCTCTTCAAAGTTGAAGGGGCGTCGGCAGCTCTTTGAAACTTCTCTGTCATCTATGTTGTCTGTAAAGAAACTTGTCTTCCCGCATCTCAATATGAAGTTTGTTGTAAGATGCAGACCGTATAAAATCGTTTTGGTGAAGATAACTATCACATTAAACTAACACATTACAGTGAATTTCTTAATGCATTAGCATAATGACAAAATCAGCTCACCTTTATTTTACTGTAAGTACTAGAATAACAATAAAACATTCAATTCTGACGCATAACTAGTGCAGCATAAGTCTATTTTAATTGCTTGCTGTATTCAAGCGTTGGCCGCTCTCTACATGTTTTACCTCCATACTTCACTATGCCTCATGGTATCTACTGATGCCTCAGAATGTGCCCTACGAAATAAGGCCTTGCTTTGTTGTTAGTCAAGTTACACTATAAATCAACTTTCTTCTAGATTCGACATACTTTCTGCAATTTTCCAATCCTGTCTTCGGAATTTTTCTGTAACGCTACATACCTAAAAATCCCAATCTATGTTTGTTTGTACTTTGTATCAATTACGATTCACTTCATATAAGCCTACACTCGTGTCAAATACTTTAAACTCCGCATCAACTTATTTTCCCATTCCAGAAAATCTATTCTTGTTATTGCGTATCCACATTTTATATAGTTTACTTATATTGTAGTCAGGTATTCTGCCGTTTTGCTGCCCATATAGCAAAATTCGTGCACTACTTTTACAGTATCATTCCCTAATCACATTCCCTCAGCATCATGAGATTTACTTCGATTACAATCCACTACCCCTGCAGTCTTTTTATAGATGATCACCTTATAACCTATTCTCAAGGCGGGGTCCACACTACCCTGCCGAAAACAGACTTTATAAGAAACGTGTCTGCAGTGATGTATAATACAGCATCCAGTCACGAGTATGAAGAAAATGTTCATAATCAGTTAACCATTAGCTTCTTCGAAATATTATATTTTATCAGCAGATGACTCTCACAAGGTTTCATGCTGGGGCCTCGCTTTGTGCTTTTAATGTTTGATGCTGTGTTGTGTATGTTCCTGAGAGACATATTCGTCAAGTTTTCCTGTGTTACTTTTTTATTTCTCTGTGTAGTGACATGAAATATGTTTGCGTTGAACAATTCAGTAATAATTAGTTTACCAATCAGCATTTTAAGTATTTTTAAGATAACAGTTGTGTAGTTTGACGTGTGACTACTGGGGTGGTGGGTGGTTACCTGCACCGCGGCAAACGTACGGGATATCGTACCATATCTACCCCGTAATATAATTATTTCCAAGCCAGGTAGCCGTTGCAGGGTCCTATGATGTCATGCAACGGAATCCAGTGAAGACAAAACTCGTTAATCTGCCAACTCAAATCATTTAGCTGTGTTATTCTAGGCATGGATATTTACAGACTAATCACTAAACGACGCTGTGTGCCACGAAGGCACGTGCTGCACAGAGGGATTTGAGAATGAGGAAATCAGGAAATGAGGCATTCTCTGCAGTGAGATAAGATTTTTAAGAGCCTTCTTTCCCCCTTCTCATTTGTGGAGTGCGCCTTGTTTCCTTAATACTCAAGAGTTAGGCACAGGCTTATAATACCTCAGCCAATACTGGTCGCCACTACAAAATTACGTGCTGTGTTCAGTGCACTTGTTTCTTTATCGAACACTAAAGGTATTCCGCATAACGACTTCCATTGACAGTTCTGCAGACCTCTGAATCTCGTTGTCGTCAGGAAATGTTGCATCTGGTTTCTATGTTTGTAACTCATTGGGAAAATGAAAACAGAACGTCCTGGTATTGTTCTATGACGACAGCCGGTCGTCTTCCTCAGACGACTAAGTGATCTTGTAACTGGGTGTTGTAACGAAGCGTGTGTGCTTTTAAAACACAGGCCTCACCTTCATAATCTCTTCATACTCAAGAAATGCAGTTTGTGCACGAAGACAGCGAGTGCCTCTTCTTCATTTCAGTTATCTCGTGTCCCTATCAACTAGAAAAATCAATCTTGCCTTGGATAGAATTCATTTCAGTAAGTGGTGATACCTGACAATGACTTGTCATCGTATTGACGCACTGCTGTTTGTTAGAGCGGTGCACATGTAAGCAGGCGAGCAATGGGCATGCTGCTTGCTCACCCCGTTCATTTTTACTCTGAATACACCTCCCCTCCCCGGCAACCCTCTTACTCACCACCCCACTCCCCTCGCTATCCCTTTCTCACCTTCCCCTCCCTGCCCCGTTCCTAAGCCACACTTCTTCCCCTCCCACATAGTAAGCCATGAACCCGTCTTGTAAACAGGCCAATCAGAGAGCTACTAAAAATGTTTAGCTCTCTCAGTAACAGCTTCGTATTTTATTGCCAATCACGTTTTTCAAATCCTACTTAAACCACACCCCATTCTTGGATAAGTTTATCAGAGAGCTTCCAAACCACTTGTATTACATCTGCTTAGCTCTCCCAATCATAGGTTATTATTTTACTGCCATAAAAATGTCGATCAGAGAGCGCCTGACAGCAAGGATGGGGATGCGTTGACATCGCTCTCATCCAGTGGTAATAAAAGTTATATAAATGTCTGCAATGCAGGTTCAAAGTGGCATGATAGGCACTGATTCCAACAAAAACACTGAGGTACATAGCTCAATATATTAATGGAGTTCTTTGTTAGATTTTTATAAAACAGAAACTGCACCTGTTCTAAAGCTACAATATAACCAGTGTTACAATTACATTTTCAAAATATATTTACAATCAAAATGATGCATTTTCTTTATCATAGTATGCCTCTAACTTGTAATTTACAGTTAAATTTTCATACATAACACATCTACAGCTATTATGTTACATTCTTGGGTGGGGCATGATATCATTCTTGTTCACTGGAGATGGAAATTGCATAGTTGCCTGATGCTGTGCATCTTGGCACATGCAGGCTGCCAAGCAGTGATGTGCAGTTCAGATAACACACTTTGGTGGGATAAAACTCACAGGTGGCAGTCGACTCTTGTTTAAATAACACGTACGTTTGCCCAGAGATTTCACAGACATTTGCCTTCTGTGATGTGTTTGTAGTATTGGGTCTCAGGCTGCACCCTATGTTCAATAATCGAATGCGGTCCCCCACTACCCTTTTCCAAGAGTTCTGTTCGCTATGTGAAATCCGACATACCTTTTAATTTTGCGAACTGCACGTTTTGTGGATGACTTTCAACTGATGGAAACTTTTTACCATTCCACATTTGAGTCTTTCACTTCATTTTCCACCGCTGTTCTTAATATCTCCAACTTAAACTTCAAGCAATAATAGCCGTTTTCTGAGATTCCTCTTCAATAGATATTATTTCAGTATATGAATTATTGACTGCTGCTTTCGATGCTGGCGAGAAGAATAATTGTTCTACCAATTCATTTAGGTTACTCCAGTGGACATAGTCAGCTTGTGTTGTTGACCGGTTGGTGTTAATCTTCCAATTTTTAACGGCAAGTTCATTTTTGTTCTCTGCATACCTGTACATATTTAATTATCTCTCAATGATAGTCTAACAGTTTTACCTCTTGTAGGCGAAATGATATTGGTATACCTATAACCTCTTTTGGAATTTACTGGTCTGCAGGAAACAGAGATTGTATGTGTGAGAATTTTAGCGTAATTTTGAAGGTCTCACGCTGTGTAAATCTTTTTATTGTGTGTGTGAATGTGTGTTTTCCAAAGCTCCTCCTAAAAGACTACCAAATTTGTTGTACATACTACTCACTATTTGAGGAGAAGTACTGCAGTTCCCATGAGGGTGGGGACTGGGATGAAAAGGATTTGTGGCCCCTGACATATAGGCATATAAGGGATATAAATGCAGATGGGCTCAGCTGAACAGAGAGAGGTGGGGGGTGGAGACTAATAGTGAGAATGGGGAGGCTGAGCTGTACAGAGAAGGGTGGCTGAGGAGATGGACATTGAGGCATGCGTGGCAGGAGGAGATGAACAGATAGAAGTGAGAGAATGAGATGGACAGACAGAGAGTGGGGAGAGGGAAATGGACAGACAGGGAGAATGGAGGAGGCTGTGGGCAGAGAGAAGGGTAGGAGGACATGGATAGTGTGAGGGGAGAGGATGAGATGGAGAGAGATAAGGATGAGAAGGAGATGGATAGATATAGGTGGGAGTAGGAGATGCAAAAGTGAGATGGAAAAGAGCAGATGGACAGTGAAATGAGGAGGAGGCTATGCACAGATAGAGGGAGGAGGAAATGGACAGGAGAGTTCAGAGGAGATGGACAGGCAGACAGCGAGGAGGAGGAGATGGACACATAGAAAGGGGTGAGGATAAGATGGGCAGGGAGAGTGGGCGGAGATGGACAGAGAGAGAGAGAGAGAGAGCAGAGGAGGCGGTGAAATGTGATTGTGGGGGTGGAGAAGGGATACAGAGAGATGTATGAGAATTATAGAATTATCAGACAGGTGTCACCTATGGTACATCGTCACAATACCACTCCTTGTAGATTGTAAAATTACACTGGGAATTATTAAATCTTTTTCATCAATATCAAACTCTGAATCACCAAGCGTTCATACTCTTTCGATAAGATCGAATCTGATGCCATATACAGTATAAAGTATCTTGCCCAATGCTTTATTAAAAATCATTCTGCCAGTCTACCTGATGTCCATGCTATAATTATCTTTGGTACCGTTCCTTCATCTTCTTCATCATTCATGACTTTTTTCTCCTCCTCCGTCAACTCCTACCTTTTGCCTTCAGAAGTACAAAGTTTACTCTGGCTTTAAGGTATTTATATTCTCTTAAGCGCTTCTTTTCGTTTCAGAATAGCTGCCTTTCTACAACCAATTTCTGTAATCACAGAGTTATGGGTGTGAATTCTTTTTCCAGTGCTACTGTCACTGCTTGGAAGAGTAATACTAGCCCTAACCATACGAACACTAACATGAGAAATGAATGCCTAATGTTCAACGTGCGCTCCAAGGTGTACACGACAGGTGGATGAGATTGAATGACGATATTTACTGATACCACTGTTACGATGAAGAAGTAGTATATAAAAGTTCTAAAAACCGATACAGACTACTATTTTGTACTTTCAGTAGCATTTACAAGAGGTATTGAGCGTATTTGGATCTAATAAACACTCAGGTATAATACTTTCATAAGAGAAAGAGAACAATGTTACCCTGTTCCGTTTCTGATGGAAAAAGAAAGATGCCACACTTTTTGAAGATATGTGGCTGTTTATTCGGAGATTTTGGAAAGTTAATATTTTGTAAAGTTGCCTGTGACATTCACATAACCTAAAACAGTATCATGTCATTTGGTACTGATGGACGAGCTATACATTATTCCCTCATCGTCTCATTGTGTCATTAAAAATAATTAAGTTGCAATAAAAAGTTTTAAAATTTTGTAAGAGAGTGGTTAGTATTATCTTGATTAATGATATAAACTTCTGTAGTGTAAGTTGTCAGTGTGTGTGAGAAACTGGTGGAGTATTTTAGCTGAATCTTTAATTCAACATTCTAATATGGCCCTGTACAGCTGACATAAACAAATCATTACCCCCAAAAAGTATCAAAAATTCATATAACTGCGAAATTTGACGAGGATCTCGATTAACTCAGTTTATTATACATAAAATTAAAAGAAATGGTTTAAAAATCATTAAAAGTAATAAGTTAATGCCTTGGCAACTCTGGACAAGGGATCTGGACTGTGACTGAAATCAATGTGTAGCAGAATGAATATCTTGACTGCCGAATGTTATTGCATAGCTGTAGAAACCCAACAGAAGGAAATGCGTGTGCATCTATTGCTGGATTTGAAAGAATGTTGAACCTCTAGCTGCAACCAAGTCTTCAAAATGAAGATTGAAATTACTGAACATGTTTAAAAATGATTCGACTTTCTCTACAGTTCGCCTGGCTGTACTCGCTGGATCCTCATATATTCAAGATCTGCAGGTGGCAGCTGAACTGTCCACGAGACCAGTCATTGGCTCTTTACCAATTACTTGCGTCCAAGTTCAACTCAGGTAGATCAGAGCCTTTCCTCCAAGTTGAACTTGGAGAAGTCATGCAGACGTGAAGTCTACCCATTAAGAAGTTAAAGCAAGAAGTAACTTTCTGCAGATTGCTTCCGACAAGGCACACTATGTTCTCCATGTTTTTCAGCGTCACGTAATTTTGATTGGCAGAATGATAAATATTTTGAGTGCCGATCAGTAAGAAGTTGTCTTACAAAGTACGGTCTCCCTCCTTTACTCGCATTTCAGGTTGATTAACCAGTTACAAAATACGTTATACTTGGCAGGGCAGAACTGTGTCCTACTCTCTTCCTCTCTGTGTATGATGGTGTGCTGGTCGATTAGTGGGGACGTCTGCAAGTATATCCGTATTTCTTACTCCCACTTCTAAATTATTTACATTAACCGGTGGTAACAGGTTTCACATTTCCTTAAACATTCGGTCTTGGCAGGATCTGAACACAGAGCCGGTACCTCGCGATCTTCAGAGGAGTCCTAAACCTTCCGTTTCCATTCCACTTCCTACGTGTTTTCCGATGAATTCTGCCTGGCTGCAGCTCTTTGCACAACAGCAGTCCTTCCGGGACGCTGCCAAAAACGGAACACACCTCCCGACCACACACAGCTTGCTAGAACTACCCTCCGTTGTCTCTGTGCAATCTGGAGATATAATCTGTATGGTGTGACTTTGGTTGGCCGTTGCCAAGGCGGCTTCCCTTCAAAGCAATGTGCGGCCCAACTCTCTGGCTTGGTGTCCCTTCAAAAGTGTACGGGCGACAATTCCGCCAATCCCGCTCGGGACCGTTCCCTGCAGGTTTTATTGCCCTACAGCACATCCACTCGTCCACAGTCGAATGCTACCGGCTTTCAGAATGGCTACTTATTTACGAGGGCTGTTCAATAAAGAATGATCATAATTTTTTATGGTCATTATTTCTCGCGCTAAAGACTAATCTCATGATTTTCTGTTAGCTTAATGTGCAACAAACACGCCGTAGTAGTTTCATTGTTGGGACTCCTGGTTCCTGCCAGCGAGAGGCAGGAAGGTCCGACATGTTCAGTATCGCCTACCGCTGCAATGGAGGTAACATGCGAGGAACAATATGCGGTTTTGAGATACTGCTTGCGTCTCAACAAATCTTCAGCTGAGGCCTATACAATGTCACAGCAGGCCTATGGTGAATCCGTTCTTCCCTACAGCACAGCTCGACGGTGCTTTAAAATGTTTAAAGAGGGGAGACAATCAATTTCAAAGGAAGGTGTACCCGGTGCTCCAGTTACTCTTACGGAAGAAAACATCAACACTGCTGCTGTCATTGTGAGAGAGGATCGACGAATTACCTTATGCTCACTTTCTGAAATACTGAACATTTCACAGTGTTCCACCCACACGTTGGAGCAGAAAAATTACACATGACACGGATCTGTACGCGACTGCTGATCCGCGAAAAAAGGACTTTCGGGTGAACGTCTCCATGCAATTAAAGTTGATGTGAGAGGAAGATCCGGAGTTTCTTTCAAATGTAATCACTGCTGATGAAACTTGGCTAAATCATTTTGATCCTGAGAGCAAACAGCAAAGCTAAGTGTAGAGGTCTCCTTCATTACGACCCCCAAAAAAGCAAAAGTCGTTGCTTCTGCTAGGAAAGTTACGGTCATCTCATTCTTTGGTATTCATGAAATGATTTACCACCACGTTGTGCCTGCACACACATCAGTAACTGGACAATAATACAGGAATGTCCTCAAGACACTGCAAGTCCATATCAGGCGCAAAGGACCACATTTCCGTGAAGCATGCTGGAGCTGCACCACGATAATGCGCAGCCACATATTGTCAATGTTGTTGCTGAATATCTTAAAAATCAACGTTAAGTGCATCCCTCATCTTCCCTATAGTCCGGATTTAGCCCCATGTGATTTTTTTCTATTCCCTAACATGAAGAAACGCCTTCCTGGGAGGCATTATCAATCTTCAGAAGCAGTGGTGAAGGCTGCAGAGGCGATTTTGAAGGACCTCTCAAAAAATTGTTCCAGCATGCTTTTGAAGACTGGCAGAAACGCTGGGACATGTGCATCGCATTTATGAGAGACTACTATGAGAAGGACCATTAAAATTATGAGGATGAGTAAAGGTATGCTGTCAAAAAAAATTGTGATCACTCTTTATTGAACAATCCTCATAGGTGTACATGCAGTTCAAAACAGGAAATTGTAACGTAAGGAGTGAAGTGTTGGCTATCACTGATACTGACTCACATTTTATTTTCCAATGGAGATAAATTTATTCCGATTTGATCTGACCTTTACTTTCAGGTTTTACTTAAGTTAGCAGACAGCTTGGAAGCAGTAGCGAATTTGCAAAGAGGAAAAGGGAGAGAGGGACGAAAGCCATTATCCTTCAGATTTCTGTAGGGTCATACTGAGAGAAAAATGAGTGCTTTTGAAAAACAAAATCATAAACGTACGCACAAGCTTTAGTAATATTTACTGGCAGAGATCGAGATATTCTCATTTGTTTAAGAGTTTTAAAATTGCATCCCATTACATGGTACTCTTTTGTTACATTCGCCTTCCTCTGTGCTGCTGCTGTTCATATTCCGATTTGTAACATCTCAGCAAGGAAACCATGAAGCTCGTCTGCGTTCGTCAGTGTCTTTATCCAAGTTAAGCAGACTCGAATGTTAAGGTACTCTCATAAGTGGAAACGAAAATGACAAATCATAGAGGTCTAGCTCGACAAAGTTCTTGACCGAATATTGAAATGACACAGATACAGAACAAGGTTTGCGAAAATGTTACTGTTTGTATTGACGACGAGAAGTCGGGGAAAGCTGTGCAGTGTTTTTATCGCAGAAGAACACAATATCTTAACACACCCAGTAGAACTTAATTTTAGAAGTAGAAACGTCCAATGTATCCGTCCACTTTCCCAGCTGCAAAACTCCGCTTAAGAACTGTAATTGACACCACTGTCAAATCAGTAACAATACTTGGTCTCGTTTACATATTACGTGTGATGAGTAGGCGTCCCATCTGATGTCCACTTCAGTTCTTACAGTTTCCACCGATAAGAGCTGAAATTAACATGAATTACCCGGTGGGCTAATCGGAATTACCTAGCTGCAGCTGGCTTGTTACGAACCGAAGATTATGAGATGCGAAAGAGTGTCTTGATACTATATAAAAAGCACGGACAGTTCTCAGTCACACTACTACTCCGTGACTTGTAATCCGCTTTTTTTTCGAACGTTTAGAAGGCACACAGCAATTATGATGGAGTGCTCAAATTCGACGGTCTATGCAGTACCTCCATACCATCGCTACTATTGTAAAACATTTTTATGGCGTTTTATTACCTAATGATTACAAAATGGCGAAGAAGCAACTCACCCTTTCAGCTGTGTAATGCTGCACGGTGCATTTCGAAAGTTCTCATTCGTTGCATAATCCTGCTTATTTTGAAATAGTTGTAGGCGACGTACTTTAAACTAACTAAATTTCTTCTTAAAATTGATAAAATAAGGAGTCAACCATTTACCAGATATTTTTCTGCGTGGGGCAGTCAAATAAAAACCGAGCACCTACCACAATGGAATCAGGAAATGGTTCCATTCAAAATTAAACACCACTCGTGTTAAGACATGTTTTCCACTGGGAGACGAAAGGATCAATTTCTGTTTGGCAGAACGCAATCAGTCGCTGACGCATCCACAGTCGCATCCAATGTTCTATTTCCTTCTCTGACAGAAAGCGATGTCCACATATGCCTTCCTTCAGTTTGCTAAAAATAGGAAAATCTCACAGAGAGATCCGGGGTGAATGATGTTGCAGTGCTTCCCAACCAATTTATTGAAGCGTCGCGTTCGCCCGACTGGCAGCGTGTGTTGTGTGTGTGGGAGGGGGGGGGGGGGGAGAGAGGGGGCACGGGTATTCATGGGCTTTTGACTTTACGGTACGTCTCAGTTTCTGCAAAGTGTCTTCATAGTGCTGAGCATTGATCGCAGTTCCACGCTCGAGGAACTCGACAAGCAGAGGGTCCGTCCAGTCGGAGAAGAACGTCATCCATGACCTTACAGGAACTTGTGTGAATAGCTTTGGACTTCTTTCGTGGGACAGAGGTGCGATGTTTCCACTGATGGCTTTACCGTTTGCCCTCGAGATGTCGGAATGCTGTCGGGCGGAACCATTTTTCTGCACGGTAACGCCCGCCCCCACACTACCAATCAGAAGGAGGCTGCGCTTTAGCGACTTAGTCGAGAAACACCAAACATCCTCCGTATAGCCAGGAATTTTCACAGTGTGATATTCACATCTCCGGAGATTTGAAGAAAGACATGCCTGAAAGTCGGTTTCAGCAACTGCAAGAGTCGTTACGCTTGTGGATCCGTCGGCGGCCGACTGCATTCTACAAAACAGGTAGTGATCTTACTGTCTCCCAATGGGATAAATATCTCAACTCGTGTGGGTATACCCGTTGAAAGGAGGTAAACGTCGAATTTTATCTCTGTGCAACAGCCGTATGAAAGGCGTTTCCAACGGACCGCTTTAAACGTTGTTGGGACATTCACCCACTGTTGTAATAGACTAAACATTGAATATCTTCCCAATAATGGCCAGACCAGTCAATTAAATTAAAAAAAAATGGCCGCGGGGAAAATGGCAACCGATACGGTGGCCACTGAGTGGGGATCTTGCATTAAGTTAAGTTTCCTCTGCACTGGGACGCTAAGGCGTCTGTTCCGTTTGCTATACTGCTTGTATATTTACCTTCAAAACCATAAAGGAAGGAGACTAGTGTTTTGAATTATACCTTACGCGTAGCGGGAGTTGAACTTATGTACATGCTAAAGAGAAATACTTGATGGGGAGCGAAAATTGGAAATTATGTGAATTGTCCTATTGCGCTTGTCCAGGTGACCTATTTAAAATAAACTAATTTCACCTTTATTATTCAAGTGCCCTTTGTTAAAAGAAACTGATTTTACCTTTTATTATTGAAGTGGTTACAGTTAGGATAGAAGTTACAAAAAGTTCTTGTTTGCATCTAATTCAATTAGAAAGGTATTGTGTAATGTATTTTTCTGACTTATGAATAAGAGACACTTATAGAAAAATTTGGTAAATACTGTGCCCTTTGGGTTAAACTGTTGATCAGTAATTAATTAGTTGTATATTGCAAGTCCTCTGTACTTGTTATTATTTCACTTGTCACCGGTTTGCACGTAAACCCCACGTTCCAGTAACAGTCCCGAAGAAGTTTTACTACTAGGTGTGCGGTGAGGGTCCCGGTAGAAGGCGCAAAGGCAGTGTTGTAACAGCGCAACGCCTGAAACAACTTCTAGCAAACTTGGCACCACTACCACTCGACATTTGGAATAAAATAACTGTGGCAGTAAGGCTCCCTTATGAAGCCTGTAATTGAGTTGAGGATGAAAAAGGGCGATGCCGAAGCATAACTCAGTAACGCCTGGAACAATTTCAAACAAATTTCGTATGTGTGTGACTCATTATTTACATAAAGACACTGAGAGTAAGATAGCCCTACTTATCAGAGGATGTTGGTGGGGATGAGGTGGGGTGATGTAAAAATGTGCGAATACAACCTGTTGGTATTTTCCTGCTGAACTTAGACGACTTGGAATACTTCAAGAGTACGAAGCGCAATCTGTCACTTATTTGCGTTGTTCAGTGCGTCAACCAGGGCGCAAGAATGTTAACTTAGGCAAATGAGACGAAATACTTATCCTACTGTAAATGTGAAATGTGTTTGTGTGGTGTCACCGCCAGACACCACACTTGCTAGGTGGTAGCCTTTAAATCGGCCGCGGTCCGTTAGTATACGTCGGACCCGCGTGTCGCCACTATCAGTGATTGCAGACCGAGCGCCGCCACACGGCAGGTCTAGAGAGACTTCCTAGCACTCGCCCAGTTGTACAGCCGACTTTGCTAGCGATGGTTCACTGACAAAATACGCTCTAATTTGCCGAGACTATAGTTACCATAGCCTTCAGCTACGTCATTTGCTACGACCTAGCAAGGCGCCATTATCAGTTGCTATTGATATTGTAAAGCATGTACAGACAAGACCTACGTTCAACATTACTGGATTAAAGTTAAGTATTCCACCAGCTACATCCTTTTTTTCTAGTCTAACTTCCTTGTCCTGTTCCAGACCTCACGCCAGCCTGCGTGAGCTAAAACACGTGCCTTTCGGCTTCCTCCAAACTCCGTGGGTTGGCTCCTGCCAATCCACAACAGTTCCACTTTCTCACCTGAAAAGTTGAGTCACCGGCCAGAACGTTTTGCATGGTTTTTTCCAACGTAGAAAAACATGTTTCCTCAAGATCCAGAGGAACCTACAGAGCGAAGTTCGCTGAAGATACGGATGAAATATGTGAATAAATATTTGAGAAATATGTTAAATATATGTGAATACATTTGTGTGTGAATGTATGCGAGATATGCGTAAGCGGGCGAAGCCGCGGGCAAAACGCCAGTACTATCTAAGAACGCGCTTCGTTTTATTTCGTTTACAAGTTACAGAAAGAAATCATGAAGAGCAGCCAACCGGTTTATTTGAATAGTAGAAGAAAACAACACACTCGCGTTTCCGAAAACGTCCAACAGAGTAGCATATTCTAAATATAGACGATATGAAAGTGTCCTGAACTTTCAGGTACGATGTTGTTCATAGTAAATTCCTTGCTTCATCTGTTTTATTGCCAACATCCACTTTCAACTCATGTTTCAAAAATGATGGTGTACAGAAAAAAACCTGGTTCATGGTAACGGCCACAGTCTGATTGAAACTGTGCCCGAAATGAAGTAAGCTATAAACGTTTTTAGTTTCATTATTCTGTGGGGGTCATTAGTGGAAATAATAACAAATATAACAAAAAAATCATAAGTTCACGCACGGTGTGGGTCACCATATCGTCTATAAGCATCTCAAATATCTGTTCTTAATTTTAAATATTGTTACGGTAGCGTTTTCTCCTGAAGTAGGCGGAATTTTAACGAACTGTCAGGTTTCCTGGTTCAGAACTGTGCATTCTGTGGTTGAAGCACACCCGTTCTGGCCACAGACGGGCCAATCAGGCGCGACGGCGTCATGTGGATACGATACTGAGCCGGGGGGGTCAGTACACCGCACTCCCGGTCGTTGTCGGGTTTCTTGACCTTGAAATCGCTATTAATCGGCCTAGTAGCTCCTCAGTTGGCTTCAAGAGACTGCCTCATATCACTCCTGCCACCAAGGAAAAATCCCTGGCAAAACCTGGAATTGAACCTCGGTGCTCCACATGCCAATCACCTACGCTGAACACTCGCTATCAACTACGTAGGTAGACGGCTACAGTATGGGAGCTCACAATTGTAATGCTGGTTGAAGCAGTCCAGAAAGCTTGCTGTCAAATACCAAGAGTCTTATATCAGACGGTAATTCTTACGTTTCAATTTAATCTACAGACAAGGATCCAATACGCGAGGAAGCAAGAGCTCCATTGTTGCCAATATTCTATACCTACATCTGCATAATGCTCCGTAAGCCAGTGTACAGCTCATGGCCGAATGCGCATCGTACGAATATTATCAGTGTTCTTTTACGCTCCATCATCGTACTGAACGAGAGGAAAAAATCTCTCTTAAAAAAAGAACTCTCTCAAAAGACAGCTCTTAAAAAAGATCTCTTGGAAAAATATCTCTTAAAAAGATCTCTTAAAAGAAGATCTCTTAAAAGCTTCCCAAAAAACGTCTTAAAATCTGTCTTAAAGTTCTCTTGAAGCAAATCCTTTAAAAAACTCTCTTAAAAATGTCTTTTAAATTACTCTTATGTTTTCCTCATGACACCTTCGACAGATATGCGATGGTGGCCGCACAAAGGTTGTAGTCTTTTTCGAATGCGTGTTCTCTAATCTTGTTAAATATGATTTCGAGAGAACGAGCGGGGTAGCACAATGGTGAGTCAACTGAACTCGCTTTCTAGAGGACGGAAGTTCAATTCTGAGTACGGGCAGCCTGATTTAGGTTTTTCGTGATTTCCCTAAATCGTTAATGGCAAATGCCGGGGCGGCTCCCTCGAAAGGGCACAGTCGCTTTCCTTTCCAATCCTTCCTTAATCAGAGCTTGTGCTCCGTCTCTAATGACCTCGTTGTCGATGGGACGTTAAGCACCAATAACCTCCTCCTCCAGGATTTCGAGAAAGCGAGGATTCCCATTTACGTTTTTGGCTATAGTCTTGCCTCAACAATTATCTTAATGGTGTGGCAGATGTAAATTTGTAAACTTACATTACGTAATTCGGTTTCTTTAAATGTATGCTGATGGCTCTACGAGCTCCTAAAAAGATACCAAATACAGTGCCTAACAAAAGGAAGTGAAGCACCCAGAAGAAGCTGTCGGACATCAGTGTAACTTGATACACGTACACACCCTCAACGGGTAAATGGTTAGGGTAATGGGTGGAACGGTCGCCATAACGCATTATATTTGCTCATGCTTAGTGTTTCACCAGGTACTGCTGAGGTATATAAGGGTGTGAATAGCGTTCGATATTGAGTCATCACTGAACGACACGGAGGTGTTGCACATGCGTTTCAGACACTGTGAACACCATTTGACAGAGTGTGAAATGGGGCTGATTCTGGGTATCCATCCATTTGGCCAGCTTGCCGAATTGTATTATATCCAGTTTGTGGGGCATTCGGATTGGCAGTGGCCCGATGTTGGACTTCATGGTAGCGTGAGGGAAGGCATACTCTTCGTCAAGTTTCCTGTCGAGCATGTCTGATCACCGCACGACATAATCGTCACATTGTGCACCAAGCGTATCGTAACACTTTCGCAACTACGGGACTCCTTGCAACATTTTGTGTTATCCGAAACCACGGAAGGGAGATAAGCACTAGCTAGAGTAGAAATTAACGCCCCATACGTGGGATGCCGTTAACACAAAAAATGCTGCTTGTTGATGGGTGCCGTGACAATATAGAATGGATTGCATACGAATGACATCGCATTGTGTTCAGAAATAATTGCAGTTCTGCATTACCCCGGATGACCACCGTCGGCGAGTATGGAGACGACCTGTGGAGAAATACCGTCCTTCCAGTATTTGGAGAGGCACAGCGGTGTTACTTCTTGCATTATCGAGAGGGGAATCATTGCGCATTATTTCAGGTCACACCTGGTAGTGATTTGAAGGAACCGTGACGGTGCAATGGTATGTCATGGACATACTGCTTCCTTATGCGACAGTATCTTGTGACCATTTTTCAAAAGGACAATGCTCATCTAGACATGACACATATCGGAATGAACAGTTTGCGCGATGTTGGGTTACTCCCATGGCAGCAAGATACCCAGATCTGTGGCCGATAGAATATTTGTACTCCCACCTCGGGCATCAACTCTGTCCAAGCGCCAGTATAAACGATATCAAGGTTACAATAGTTTTGTGCCACCTTTCCTCAGGAGAGGTTATATGGGCTTTACCACACCCTTCCCAGCCGACTCAGCTTTCTGACCCAGGCCAGAAGGGGTGCAACGGTTACTGATAAGTGGTCTCATACTGCCAAGTTCGTTGAAAATACTTCTCGGAATGGTAATCTATACAAATTCTAAAAATTTATGTATTTATGTACATTACCCATTTCCTCCAAACTCACCAGACCGATTTCAACCAATCTTGGTACTCCTATCACTTACTATGTGGAAAGAATCGCTGTGGATGTCCTGCCTATCACAGGAGTGGGGTTGGCGGTAATGAAGCAGTGTAGCTCACAAAATGCTAGAATACCCATACCTTTGTCATCCACTGTTTGAAAATGAGAGCACTTCGTGACTTGCAGAAAACACATATAATTTTAAAACCCTAGGAAACTTTGTCTCTCTGAAAAACTCCAGAAAATGATGAAACGCGGAATGTTTGCCGATTACTACGTTTTCACTGTTCTTACAGTAAAACTGCCGCATGAAGCATGACGTTTTAATTTATTACTTCAAAATGGTTCAAATGGCTCTGAGCACTATGCGACTTAACTTCTGAGGTCATCAGTCGCCTAGAACATACAACTAATTAAACCTAACTAACCTAAGGTCATCACACACATCCATGCCCTAGGCAGGATTCGAACCTGCGACCGTAGCGGTCGCTCGGTTCCAGACTGTAGTGCCTAGAACCGCATGGTCACACCGGCCGGCAATTTATTACTTCTTTACTACTAACTCTACCAGCGACATATTTAGAGACAGTATTTACATGTACCACTGGATGCACCAGCAAAATTACATCATTGTATAAAACGTAGTTCAAGAAATATGACGTCATAAACAATGAGATGCTTAAGAAATTACCGCATCATGCAAGTCTTTTAAATTTATCACTTCGTTGCTACTAACAGTATTTGCAATACATTTAGGAGTCAGTATCCCCTTATTCCATTGAATGTACCTAGAAACCATATCATTGTGCAACACACAGTTCAGGTGATATGTCGACCAGTCTTGAAATGTGTGTAAAACTACCACATCACGAATTATGTTTTACTTTATAACTTCTTTACTGCTACCTCAACTCACAACACGTTTCACAGACAATATCCAGATACGTTGCTGAGTGTACTTACAAAAATATACCATTCTATAACGTATGAATTAGGCTATATGACGTCCAATACTTAGATGTGTGAAAAACTGCGGCAACTAATTTCGCAGAAAATAGCCACATATACCACCGGATGTACGTGCAAAATTTTATAAATATTTAGCTGCGTGAAAATGAAACTGCAGAGTGAAAATCGCTGAAGACACTGTGATGACGGTAGTCACGAATACAGAGAGAACCGCACTACAATTGATAGGCCGTGTTCGAACTCTCGTAGCGCAACAGCTGTATGGGTTGACAGTGGGAACCATACCTAGGTCCGCCGGGAGCCGTATCTGCCAACCCATGGGCATCACGTGTGTGGGTAGCTATTATTGGATCATACCTAGTTAAATATCGGAGCACTGAGCTACGGTGGACAGTTCTCTTCAGTGCGTCGACTCATTTATAGTCTCCAACTACCGCCGAGCCTATAGACTGCAATGTTCATCCGTTTTCTCTGAAAATTATGCTCCTTAGGCATCATAAGCTATCTCGTTACTCTGCGAAGGCATCACTCACAGGCACAGTCACAGTAACAGGGCTTTAATATATTAGGGGACTTGTAATACATCAAAAAACGTTTTGCATCACCTCGGTTCCGAGAGTTCCGGAACCTGCACAGAAAATTGGAATAGAGATCTACATAAATTTCATTTCCGCCCTTTTTATTGCTCATGAAAACTACACATTGCATATTGTACCACCATACAGAGAGGGCTTCAGAGATGGTGGTCCAGGTTACTGTACACACCGGTACATCTAATATCCAGTAGCACGTCCTCTTGCATTGATGCATGTCTGTATTCGTCGTGGCATACTATCCACAAGTTCATCTAGGCACTATTGGTCCAGATTGTCCCATTCCTCAATGGCGATTCGGCGTAGATCTCTCAGAGTGGTTTGTGGGTCACGTCGTCCACAAACAGCCCTTTTCAATATATCCCAGGCATGTTTGATAGGGTTCATGTCTAGAGAACATGCTGGCCACTCTATCGAGCGATGTCGTTATCCTGAAGGAAGTCATTCACAAGATGTGTACGATGGGGGTGCGAATTGCTGTCCATGAAAACGAATGTCTCTCCAATCTGCTGCCGATATGACTGCACTATCGGTCGGAGGATGGCATTCGTGTATCGTACAGCCGTTACGGCGCATTCCATGACCACCAGCAGCGTATGTCGACCCCACATAATGCCACCCCAAAACAGCAGGAACTTCCATCTCGCTGCACTTGCTGGACAGTGTGTCTAAGGCGTTCAGCCTGACCGGGTTGCCTCCAAACACGTCTCCGACGATTGTCTGGTTGAAGGCATATGCGACACTCATCGGTGAAGAGAACATGATGCCAATTCTGAGCGGTCCATTTGGCATGTTATTGGGGCCATCTGTACCGCGCTGCATGGTGTCGTGGTTGGAAAGATGGACCGTGCCATGGACGTGAGGAGTGATGTTGCGCATCATGCAGCCAACTACGCAAAATTTGAATCCTGTGATTGCATGAAAAGAGTTATTCAACATGTTGGCGCTGCTGTTAGGGTTCCTGCGAGCCATAATCCTTAGGTTGCGGTCATCCAATGCAGTAGTAGCCCTTGGGCGGCCTGAGCGAGGCTTGTCATCAACAGTTTCGGTCTGTCTGTATGTCCTTCATGTCCCAACAATATCGAGTTGGTTCACTCCGCGACGCCTGAACACTTCCCCCTGTTAAGAGCCCTTCCTGGAACAAAGTAACAATGCGGACGCGATCGATCCGCGGTATTGACCGTCTAGGCATGGTTGAACTACAGGCAACACGAGCCGTGTACCTCCTTCCTGATGGAATGACTGAAACTGATCGGCTGTCAGATCCCCTCCGTGTAAATAGGCGCTGCTCGTGCATGGTTGTTTACATGTTTGGGCGAGTTCAGTCACACCTCTGAACAGTCAAAGAGACTGTGGCTGTGATACAATATCCACAGTCAACGTCTATCTTCAGGGTGATGCAAAACTTCTTTTGATGTGTGTAATTTCAAACGTCTAATTGTTCTGGACATTTCACAATAAGCAGCATCATTTAAGATAATTATTTATTCATATTTAATAATCATCATTTTATTACTAATTCTTCGCAATCTTCCTGATTGTAGATAACCTACGCAGTCCTCCTGCATTCCTAACAGACACAGGTTAAATACGTATGCAAATACATATAAAATGTGTGAAATTTATGTGTTGGTCGTGTGCGCATGTGGGGAAAGCCACGTGTAGAAATCATATTTTGAACCACTGGAAAGATTTCAACCAAATCTGGTTCATGTAATAGTCACGATGTGCAAAGGAATACTTTTGGGGTAAGAATCACCAGCCTCCCCTTGGGGTGAGGATGATAAAGTGGAGAGAGAAGGGGGAGAAGATAGACGGAGGGGGAAGGAGCAGATGAACAGATGGGGAGAAGGAAATGGACACGGTAGGGAGCAGGGGATGAAGAGAGGCAAAGATGAGATGCGGAGACAGCGGGAGGGGTTGGGGTGGCTGTAGGAGGATATTAACAGAGAGAGGGAGAAGGAGAAGATGGACTAACAGAAAACTGAGCAAATATATGCCTGGGCAATGCCAGGTACTCAGCTAGTTACAGCAATAAAACCATCTACCCTCTCAACCCTTGACGTTTAACTTCATATGCACCTCTTGTTCTAGGTGCTTCACTCACTTGTCAGGCAGTCTGTAACACACATAGCGAGCGTGATAATGGCGCACTAACACTCGCAACCCATGTTCGTTATCTCCTGAAACATCTAACGTATGTAGTGGAATATCGCCCTGTGATAGTCTCGAGCATACACAGGCCCGCCAGCAGTGCGGGTGTGTGAGTGGAATGCTGACGCAGATGCAAGGCGGTCCGCGGTGAGTCCGGCACATAAACGGCGCCGGGTGGAGCGCAGCTGCAGCTGTGGCCGCCGTATCCCCCGCTATTACTGCGGCCGGCGCCGCCTTTCCAATTTCAGCCGGCTTAGCGAGGATTTGCCGCCAGCCGACGCAACCTGGCCGCGAGGCCGCCGCCGCCGCCGCTCCCGACCCGACCCACGCCGCTACTGACCGCTAAACGTCCCGATACAACCCCGATAGGTCCCCTCCGCATGGGTAGGGCTAAAACCGAGAACACCCTCAATGGTGGAGGCACGCCTTCTATAGGCGTAAAAGTACACTACTGGCCATTAACATTGCTGCACCACGAAGATGACGTGCTACAGACGCGAAATTTAACCGACAGGAAGAAGATGCTGTGATATGCAAATATTTAGCTTTTCAGGGCATTCACACTAGGTTGGCGCCGGTGGCGACACCTACAACGTGCTGACATGAGGAAAGTTTCCAAACGATTTCTCATACACAAACATCAGTTGACCGGCGTTGCCGGGTGAAACGTTGTTGTGGTGCCTCGTGTAAGGAGGAGAAATGCGTACCATCACGTTTCCGACTTTGATAAAGGTCGGATTGTAGCCTATCGCGATTGCGGTTTATCGGATCGCGACATTGCTGCTCGCGTTGGTCGAGATCCAATGACTGTTAGCAGAGTATGGAATCGGTGGGTTCAGGAGGGTAATACGTTACGCCGTGCTGGATCCCAATGGCCTCGTATCACTAGCAGTCGAGATGACAGGCATCTTATCCGCATGGCTGTAACGGATCGCGCAGCCACGTCTCGATCCCTGAGTCAACAGATGGGGACGTTTGCAAGACAACAACCATCTGCACGAACAGTTCGACGACGTTTACAGCAGCATGGACTATCAGCTCGGAGACCATGGCTGCAGTTACCCTTGACGCTGCATCACAGACAGGAGCGTCTCCGATGCTGTACTGAACGACGAACCTGGGTGCACGAATGGGAAAACGTCATTTTGTCGGATGAATCTAGGTTCTGTTTACAGCGTCATGATGATCGCATCCGTGTTTGGCGACAGAGCGGTGAACGCACATTGGAAGCGTGTATTCGTCATCGCCATACTGGCGTATCTCCTGGCGTGATGGTATGGGGTGCCATTGGTTACACGTCTCGGTCACCTCTTGTTCGCACTGACGGCAGTTTGAACAGTGGACGTTACTTTTCAGACGTGTTACGACCCGTGCCTCTACCCTTCATTCGATCCCTGATAAACTCTACATTTCAGCAGGATAATGCACGACCGCATGTTGCAGGTCCTGTACGGGCCTTTCTGGATACAGAAAATGTTCGACTGCTGCCCTGTCCAGTACATTCTCCACATCTCTCACCAACTGAAAACGTCTGGTCAATGGTGGCCGAGCAACTGGCTCATCACAATACGCCAGTCACTACTCTTGATGAACTGTGGTATCGTGTTGAGGCTGGATGGGCAGCTGTACCTGTACACGCCATCCAAGCTCTGTTTGACTCAATGCCCAGGCGTATCAAGGCCGTTATTACGGCCAAAGGTGGTTGTTCTGGGTACTGATTTCTCAGGATCTATGCACCCAAATAGCGCGAAAATGTAATCACGTGTCAGTTCTAGTATAATATATTTGTCCAATGAATACCCGTTTATCATCTGCATTTCTTCTTGGTGTAGCAATTTTAATGGCCAGTAGTGTACTTTTCCACACTGCAACACCGGGAAGCACAGCAGGTAACGAAATTTTAAAGAAATTCATATTACCACAAGAAGCTGCTATTTGCTATGAGCAGACAAAACTACAATCGTCCGGCCATAACTCTGGGTTATTTGGTTGCTTGGAATATGGATCATCTGAACTACAAAATGTGCAATATTAGTTCATTTTATTGCATGAGTGAATAAAAAGATTTACGTACCTTGATACATCCCTTTGCCACACAAGTGCTTGATAATTTTCAGTTGTTACTGATTATTAAAGGATCACTTGATGCGTACAATTAGAACCCTTCTCCTGAAGTACAAAAGCACATTTCCGTCTGAGACTCGGATAACTCATTAGTCCTTCTTTATGACTTTGACTGCTTCAACTGAGGTCATGAACTGGGATAGAACGCTTGCATGTTTGGCTCTATGTTGACCTCCGTGTAAGGGAGCTGTTGTGCTGAGAGACAGGGGGCACGTCTTCCCACCCGTCGTTGAGGACTGCAGCGAGACATCGCTAATATATCTACATACATACTCCGCAATCCAACATACGGTGTGTGGCGGAGGGTACCTCGTACCACAACTACTGTTCCACTTCAAAACAGAACGAGGGAAAATGACTGCCTATTCGCCTCTGTACGAGCCGTAATCTCTCTTATCTTACGTTTGTGGTCTTTCCGCGAAATGTAAGTTGGCGGCAGTAAAATTGTACTGCAGTCAGCCTAAAATGCTGGTTCTCTAAATTTCCTCAGTAGCGATTCACGAAAAGAACGCATCATTTCCTCCAGAGACTCCCACCCGAGTTCCTGAAGCATTTCCGAAACACTCGCGTGATGATCAAACCTACCAGTAACAAATCTAGCAGTCCACCTCTGAATTGCTTCTATGTCCTCCCTCAATCCGACCTGATAGGGATCCCAAACGCTAGAGCAGTACTCAAGAATAGGTCGTATTAGTGTTTTATAAGCGGTCTCCTTTACAGATCAACCACATCTTCCCAAAATTCTACCAATGGACCGAAGTTGACTATCCACCTTCCCCACAACTGCCATTACATGCATTTCCCACTTCATATCGCTCTGCAATGTTACGCCCAAATATATTTAATCGACATGACTGTGTCAAGCGCTACACTCCTAATGGAATATTCAAACATTACGAGATTCTTTTTCCTATTCATCTGCATTAATTTACATTTATCTATATTTAGAGTTAGCTGCCATTCTTTACACCAATCACAAATCCTGTGCAAGTCATCTTGTATCCTACTACAGTCACTCAACGACGACACCTTCGCGTACACCACAGCATCATCAGCAAACAGCCGCATATTGCTATCCACCCTACCCAAAAGATCATTTATGTAGATAGAAAACAACAGCGGACCTACCACACTTCCCTGGGGCACTCCAGATTATACCCTCACCTCCGATGAACACTCACTATCGAGGACAACGTACTGGGTTCTATTACTTAAGAAGTCTTCGAGCCACTCACATATTTGGGAACCAATCCCGTATGCTCGTACCTTGGTTAGGAGTCTGCAGTGGGGCACCGAGTCAAACGCTTTCCGGAAGTCAAGGAATATGGCATCCATCTGATGCCCTTCATCCATGGTTCGCAAGATATCATGTGAAAAAAGGGCGAGTTGCGTTTCGCAGGAGCGATGCTTTCTAAAGCCGTGCTGATGCATGGACAGCAACTTCTCTGTCCCAAGGAAATTCATTATATTCGGACTGAGAATATGTTCGAGAATCCTGCAACAAACCGATGTTAAGGACATTGGCCTGTAATTTTGAGGATCCGTCTTTCTACCCTTCTTATATACAGGCGTCACCTGCACTTATTTCCTGTCGCTCGGGACTTTACGTTGGGCAAGAGATTCGCGATAAAAGCAAGCACGCTAAGTAAGAAGCCAATGCAGTATAGCACTCTCTGTAAAATCTGGTACTGGTGTTCTTATCGGCTTTGTTGTGGTGCCGTTATCTCTGGACAATACCACAATTTCAGTGAATGTTTTACTGACGACCAGCTTAGTGCCTACTGCTTCGCTCACACAGACTGTATGGTCTGCAGAGATTTGTTTTTTGTTTTTATTTTATCGAATTTTTATGTGGTTCACAAACTGCAACACCTACTTTTCACCCTAATGAAAGCCATAAAAGGATGGTCTTTACCAAATGTAATTGTGACCAAAAAGCGATTCTGGTAGCTGGAGTTCAATTTTCGTTAATCATGCCTTTCGTGTTCTTGTGGAGATATTTCCATAGCAACTTTCATCCCCTAACAAATATTTATTTGTATCTGACTGAGAATGGAAATACTAATTTTCATAAATGTAGCTTTAAAATTTTCTAAAATATAACTAAATAATTTTTCAGAAATTTTCATCCCCTATTGCACTCTCTTAGGGGCTGAATTTCCAGAAAAACTGAAACACTTTCTTTTTTATTTTAAATTTCTAACCGAAAAGTCAAATATCATCTGTCATAGATGTAGTCTCGAAAATCCTTCATCAGTTCTTAAGTAATTATTTATTTTAAAAAAAACTTTCAGCCACTCTTTTAGCCCCTTACTGGTTGAATTTCCAGAAACGGTGAAGCACGTGTTTTTTCTGACAGAGAAACCAAACACCAGTTTTTGTAGCTCTAGCTTCAAAATCTCCTTAAAAGCGGCATACTTTCAAAAAGCCTTTCATCCCCTATTTCACTCCCTTAGGAGTGGAATTCCAGACAATCTCTTCCTGAAGGATGCCTACAGTATAAGATCCACGCCCTAGCCAAACTTCAAGTTTTTATTCTTAGTGGTTTGGGCAGGCCAATGATTAGTCAGTGAATCAGTCTGCTCCTATTTTACCAGTCTTAGGGTTTGAATTTCCAACAACAGTGAAACATGTACTTTTTCATCTCTAACCGATATGCCAAATACCAGCCATCAAAGATTTAACTTTAAAAATGCTTTCGCAATGAAATATTTTCTTAAAGTATTTCACCCCCTGTTTCATCCCCTTAGCGGTTAAATTTCCAAAAACAGTGACATGTATATGTTATGTTTCTAACAGAGGAGCCAAATACAAATTTTCACAATTTTAGCTTCAAAAATGTGAAATGTGAAATATTTCCATAAAAACTATCATCCCTCGTTTCATCCCAATTAGGGTTGAATTTCCAAAAACAGTAAAACAAAATTTTTTTTCTAACTGAGAAGCCAATTTTAAACTTTGGTAGATTCAGCTTCAAAAATGCTTTCATAATAAAATAATTTCTTAAATAATCTCATCCCCTGTTTCACCCCTCAGGAGTTCAATTTCCAAAAACACTGAAAACCGTATTTTTTTATTTTTAACCGAGAAATAAAATACCAGTGTTCGTAGATGTTGCTTTAAAAATTTTCAAAACAAGCTTTCACCCACTGTTTCATTCCCACAAGGTTAAATATCCAAAAATTCTGAAACACGTATTTCTTTATTTCCGACCGAGGAACCAAATACCAATTTTCGTAGGTCCAGCTTCGAAATTGCACTAATAGAGACATTAAAAAAAAAACCTTCATCCCTATTTCACTCTCTTAGGGTTGAAATTTTAAAAAGTCTCTTCTTAAACGACGTCTACAGTATAAGAACTATACTTTCTACAAATTTCAAGTCTCTATCCTTAGCGGTTAGTTTCGAAAGCAAGTACTATTTTCAAGCTAAGCTACATAATAGAGAATTTTACAAAATAATATGCAAGTTTACAGTATTTTATATAAATCTTAAAGACTAGTGTTGTGAAAGGAGGCTATAAGATTAACAACAACAAAAGCAAAATAAGGGAAATGGAATGTAGTCTATTTAAATTAAGCGATGCTGGGGGAATTACATTAGGGTATGAGATACTAAAAGTAGTAGCTGAGCTTTGCTATTTGGGCAGTAAAATCACTGGTGATGGTCAAAGTAGAGAGGATACAAAATGTAGACTGGCAATGGCAAGAAAAGCGTTTCTGAAGAAAAGACATTTTTTAACAATGAAAATAAATTTAAGTGTCAGGAGATGTTTTCTGCAGGTATTTGTCTGGAGTGTAGGCTTGCATGGAAGTGAAACGATAAAACGATAAACAGTTTAGATAAGAGAATAGAAGGCGGTGTTACAGAAGAATGCTGAAGATTAGATGGGTAGATCGCGAATCTAAACAGAATTGGGAAGAAAAGAAATCTGAAGGACTACTTGATTAAAGGACGGATTGACTTATAGCACACATTCTCAGACATGAAGGAACCATCGATTTAGTATTGGAGGGAATCGTGGGGAGTCGAAATTGCTTAAGGACATCAAGAGACGGATAAAATAAGCAGTTCCTAATGGATGTTGGTTGCAGCAGTTATTCGGAGATTCAAATGGTTAAAATGGTTTTGAGCACTATGGGACTTCACATCTGAGGTTGTCATTCCCCTAGACTTAGAAGTACTTAAACGTAAATAACCTAAGTACATCACACACATCCATGCCCGAGGCAGGATTCGAACCTGCGACCGTAGCAGCAGCGCAGTTCCAGACTGAAGCGCCTACAGCCACTCGGCCACAGCGGCCGGCCGTTCGGAGCTGTTGAGGCTTGCACAGGACTTTGTAGTGTGGAGAGCTGCATCAAACCAGTCTTTGCACTAAACACTACTATGATAGCAAAAATATTGTGCAGACAATTGCTTATACATGATAAAACAGAACTAAAATATTATAAAAACATCCTGGTAGGGTACCTTAACTGCTAAAAGTCATATCAAAGTCAGGAGTTGCTTTGTCATGAAGAGTTACGTTTAACTCTGATAGAAACCACCGTTTGGAGGTCTGTATGTGTGTGTATTGTGTCATATGTGTATAGAAAACAACGTCCACTAAAACACTTGGCTAGTGGCGTATAATCCATAATGGCAAAAATTAAAACGGTACGGCGTAACTATCTTGGAGAGCCAGAAGGACAAGATCAGCTGCTTAATTTGTTTTTACTGTCCTTCGCGCACAATGAAACCTTTTCTTCGTAAAACATCAGGGTTGTGTCGTGCAGATGGCTGTATACGCTACATGTGTAGCGTAGTTTCATCTTTGTGCTGGGTGTTCGATGAGGGAAAGGATAGGGTGAAACGCAGTGTCTACATGTAACCTACTCCTCTCGAATAGCACAAAGGCGGTCGCCGAGCTTAATGATCCTATCCGACAGACAGATCACTATCAACAGTGTCACATGCTCTCACTTAATGGGACGCTGTGGAGAGGTTTGTGATTTAAACCAGGGCAATGGCCCAATGTCTGGTGATCAGACACTTTAAGGAACTGTACCTCCTGTCCTATACCGGACAGGCCATGGGAAACTTCCTGCCTGATTAAGACTGTGTGCCGGACTGAGACTCGAACTCGGGACCTTTGCCTTCCGCGGGCAAGTGCTCTCCCATCTAAGCTACCCAAGCATGACTTACGACCCGTCCTCACAGCTCTACTTCCGCCAGTACCTCGTCCCCTGCCTTCCAAGCTTCTGTGAAGTTTGGAAGGTAGAAGAGATACTGGCGAAAGTAAAACTGTGAGGACGGGTCCTTAGTCGTCCTTGGGTAGCTCAGATCGTAGAGATCTTGCCCGCGGAAGGTAAAGGTCCCGAATTCGAGTCTCTGTTCGGCAAAAAGTTTTAATCTGCAACGAAGTTTCATATCAGCGCACACTCCGCCGCAGAGTGAAAATCTCATTCAGGCCATGGGAAAATTTCCAACAGCGTATGGCGTTCCCAGGGAACTGGTTACCCATCGCAGTATCAGTCACGATCGACGTTGCTTGATTTTGGTTATATGACGGGAACTAGTATATTCAAAGGGACGAAACCGTTGGCTCCATAATGGTAATTAAATGGAAATGAAACACTTGTCTAACACCTGATCTGTACGTAGTAGGCATTATAAATTTTTTTAAATCATAAAATACCTTCTGTTCTGCTGTCAAATGATCCCTACGTCACTTATAAATATAGATCTATAATATTTGTACGAAGTACATCGCTTGATCTAACGTTTGAAAATGAGACTTCTGCTGTCAAACCGTGACAACAATGATGTTACAAACATGTGCATTTGAAAGAGGATACTGCCTATAGATTCTAATAAGAGCTTTGTCACAGAGCCCAAATATGATGCAAGTCACCGTAAAAAATGTGTACGTTTACACATTTTCTGCACTTTACTGTTATAAACATTACTGCCTATCTCCATCTCTTCCCGTCGTTAGCTCTCTGTTATGTATGTAGACTTGAAAACTATACTTCCTAGCCGCGTGAAGTGGCAGTGCGGTTTGAGGCGCCACGTCACGGATTGTGAGGTCCCTCCCGCCGGAGGTTCGAGTCCCTCCCTCGGGCGTGGGTGTATGTGTTGTTCGTAGCATAAGTTAGTTTAAATAGTGTGTAAAGTCTAGGGACCGATGACCCCAGCAGTTTGGTCCCTTAGGAATTCACACACATTTGAACATTTGGTACTTCCTGCCGAAAACATTCGTCAGCGAAACATTCACTAAATCCAGTGATGATACTGGTAACACGACTTTATTCAAACCATTATGTGACTGCATTAATTAAAAAGTGGAGAAACTTTAAAACGGTGGTTTTAATCCTACAGGTTCTCTGTACTACCTTGTTAGGAAAAGCCAGTTGAAACGCTACCTGTCACTTGGATAAAAGGTATGCACAATGGAATTATCTAAAGGATATGTCCCTCATGTATAAGTATGGTTGATGGTCCTAGTTAATCCGTAATCAAAGAGTGACAGAGGTTAGCTGAGTACCAAAAAGTAGCAAACGGAATTCAAATGCTGTGCATTTATTCTACAAAAATCTAAACACGTGGGGAAAAGATTAAACATAACGAATGTCTTTGTTCAAAACTAACAAATGGCGTATGAAGCATTAAACTGACTCAATTGCACATAATAAACACGTGACATACCCGCGACGTATTGGGAAATATATAAGGGATGATCAAAGCCGGCCTGGGTGGCCAAGCGGTTCTAGGCGCTACAATCTGGAACCGCGCGGCCGCTACGGTCGCAGGTTCGAATCCTGCCTCGGGCATGGATGTGTGTGATGTCCTTAGATTAGTTAGGTTTACGTAGTTAAGTTCTAGGAACCGATGACCTCAGAAGTTAGGTCCCATAGTGCTCAGAGTCATTTGAACCATTTGATGATCAAAAAGTCCCCGTTCGAAGACGGCACAGCCCAGAATATGACAATCAGGCCGAACAGCCGTGATCATTGAGACAAACTACCCACAAACGCAGCAGGTTCAAGACACTCGTTTGGTAAAAAAACAGTGTACTGCTGCGGGAAGAATTCCGCAACTGGCTGCTGAACATCCTCGTCCGACCAAAATCGTCTACCTTCAAGACTTTTCTTAAAGGACTGAAGGCCTGATAATCGCATGGGGAGAGATCAGGACTGTAAGGCGGGTGCTGCAGTGTCTTCCTCTTGAGTTGGCGTAACTTCTACACTACCACATTTACTATATGGGCTCGTGCGTTATCATGAAGCAGCAGCACCCCTTGTCACAATTTTCATTCCACAGTGGTGGTATTCGATAGAGATGCTGCTCCATAAACATTGTTCTTTCTCCGATGGTTGATTACCGCTGTTTCTTCTTCGGCAGCCAAGAAAAGAGAATCAGCATATTGGTCTTTGTTTGGGTGCATTTGGTAATAACGTCACCACAGTTCACGTTTCCGCATTTACCGCACGAACGTCGAAAAGACACTAGTCACTTACCTAAATGTAGGTGCGTATATACACGAATCGTAGTCACTATACGTTGCAGCAACGCTCTCAAGCGGAATTTTTTTAATCGCCCGTTACAGTATACAAGAGACCTTGCCTCCAGACATCGCGACTGAATCAAATTTAAACGGCGTGGGCTGGCGGAAATAATTGCTTTATCCTCGGTAAAAGGAGAAGTGCTTTTCAAAAAAATGGTTCAAATGCCCCTAAGCACCATGGGACTTAACATCTGAGGTCATCAGTCCCATAGACTTAGAACTATTTTAACCTAACTAATGTAAGGACATCACACACATCCATGCCCGAGGCGGGATTCGAACCTGCGACCGTAGCAGCAGCGCGGTTCCGAGCTCAAGCGACTAGAGCCGCTCAGCCACAGCGGCCATCAAATGCTGTTCAAAGATGCATAGAAACTAATATGTGAACTTGTCAAAGAAACGATCAACACATGATAACTCAAGATTCACTGTATTAGGAATCCAGTCCCAAAATGCGAAAGAACTGAAATAAAAGAAAGACTCATGAATATGGGTTTAAATGATATGTAACTTTCCGAATATTCTCACAATGCCTGATCAGCTACATCCTATCTAGCAAGACAAAGTCGAACACCAAAACGAGAACACTTACCAGTATTCACAACGCCATAGTCGAATCCCGATTGCTCTAATAACTTTGCGTCTCTCTAAAATCTTGCGCTCCACCGAAAAAGAGTACACCAAACACGAACTTTAGCCAATCCAAGCTCGTGGCTATTTCTTGACCTATCAGTGAAAAGGAAGTTCTCCCCTCGATTCCCCTCGTGTTGTTATGTCCCCGACACAAATTCACGCTATATTATTGACGACCACTCAGAGCTATTATTAGCGACCACTCAGAGCTCCTAGCTCTGTGCTTTCCGCTTCCATTCTGAGTATTTTCGAAATATTTTGATCAGACTAATATATCACAGAAAAGGGTGCGCTTTTCCACGGCACACAGGAATATTCGCTGCTGGCTCCGCCAGGGCGCTTGTAGGCGTTCCCCTCGCTAATGAGCAGACTGGCTTCTCCAACGCATTCTTGTCCAAAATTAGTCCTGTAGACCCCCTGCTTCGTTTGAAATACTATCGACG